>NW_011483757.1:85465-118350 GCF_000754665.1 Bison bison bison | reverse complement strand
GGTAGTCCAGTGGTTAACACTTGGTGCTGGGGACATGGGTTTGATCTCTGGATAGGGAACTAAGGGCTTCCCAGGTGGCCCAGAGGGTAAAGAAATCCACCTGCAATGCAGGAGATGCAGCCAGATGTGGGTTTGATCCCTGGGTTGGGAAGATCCCCTGGAGGTGGCATGGCAACCTGCTCCAGTATTCTTGCCTGGAGAATCCCATGGGCAGAGGAGCCTGGTGGGCTCCAATCCATAGGGTCAGATACAACTGAAGTGACTGAGTATACACACACGGGGAACTAAGATCCCACATGCCGCTTGGCACAGCCAAAAAAAAGAAATAAAAAAGTACACATATTTCCATTTTTAAAACTCAGAGGAGAAAATTTAACCCTTAATTGTGCTATAATTGACATAAAATAAATGACATATTTAAAACATACATTTGGACACATGTATACACTCATGAAACCACTCCTACAAACTTAGACAAATAATTATTTAACAGAAAAAATAAAAAAGGAAGCTTCCCCCCACCCCCACCAATGAGTCACATTTTCCTGGATGAATGTTGCTTGCGCTAGAATGAGGTAGATTTTTTGCAATAATTTTATTCCCATGTTTGGTTGTGTTTTGTTTTTTTTTTTTTTTGTCAAAGTGGTGTACTGAAGCCAGCTTGTACTAATTCAGTTTGTGGGAATTTGTGAATAGTTGTTTCACAAAATGACTCCTGAAAACTAAATTATATGAACTTGCAATTAAATTATCTGTGTTAAAGACAAAGGAAATAAGTACTCAGCACACTCATCACTTACTAATTATTTCCCTACATTTTACTGTTATCTACACTCTTGATATTATCTGCCTCTATTGTATTTGTGTGGTGGAAATACTGCTTATCTGTCACCAACTCAGTGGTATCACCTTGGTTGCTTGAAATCAGCCCAGGAGTAGTAGTATTTACACCATAGAAATTGGCAAATGGTGCAAGTTAGCACTTCCCACCTTCCCGGACGTATTGTTACACGTTTACCAGCACGGGGCTGGCAGTCAGTGCTGAGAAGCCTTCAACTTAATGAAGATGGTGGGAACAAAAGGAGTCTTGTTAGAGCGATGTGATGACAGGTAACTGAAATTGCATAGTGAAAAAATTATTTTTAATGATCTAGCTACTGACAACTAGATTAGACCTTATCCTTCCATTCTGTGGAAATCAAGAATTGCAAAACCCATCTGACTTGCAAAAGGATTTCTTATTCTGACATAAAAGTCATTTATTTTCCTGGTTTATTTCCAAATCCTAAGGAAGAATATTGAGAAGAGCTGAAAATAATTGCTGGCCTTTAAATATGTAGAGAAAAACATGGTCTCCGTTGGAAGCTTACTTTACTGTCAAGACTCTGCTTCAAAAAGATTTTTCATCCTTTGATAATAATTAAGGGATGGAGAAGACAATGGCACCCCACTCCAGTACTCTTGCCTGGAAAATCCCATGGATGGAGGAGCCTGGTAGGCTGCAGTCCATGGGGTCGCGAAGACTCGGACACCACTGAGCGACTTCACTTTCATTTTTCACTTTCATGCATTGGAGAAGGAAATGGCAACCCACTCCAGTGTTCTTGCCTGGAGAATCCCAGGGACGGGGGAGCCTGGTGGGCTGCCGTCTATGGGGTCACACAGAGTCGGACACGACTGAAGCAACTTAGCAGCAGCAGCAGCAAGGGATGGAAAAGAGGAAGTTATTCCCAACTCTCCACAAAGTATATCAATTCATTATATGCCAACAGGGGCCAAATACTCTGCTTCTGAAGCCATGCTTCAGTCTTGGAAAGATAGATTTATATGTACGTATATCTTTATGGGATATATATATGTATATATGCCGTAAAGATATAAATATGTGCCATTGGTGTGCGTGCCAAGCTGCTTTAGTCGTGTCCTACTCTTTGCGACCCTGTGGGATTCTCCAGGCAAGAATAATGGAATGGGTTGCCATGCCCTCCTCCAGGGGCTCTTCCCCACCCAGGGATCCAATCCATGTCTCTTTTGTCTCCTGCATTGGCAGGTAGGTTCTTTACTACTAGCGTCACCTGGGAAGTCCCATATGCCATATATATATATGTGTGTGTGTGTGTGTGTGTGTGTGTGTGTGTGTGTGTATGTATACAAATATGTATGTATGTATACATCCCCTGGCACTTTGATTGTCATATGATACTTCCCCCTAATAATTCCAATAGTACTTGTACTTGGGACTTCAGAGGATTTTACCAAACCCTTCCTCACACACACACACACACACACACACACACAGAGAGAAAGTAAGGAGGACATGCAGAGGGTAATGTGAGCATGAAACTGTCTTACACAAAAGGTGGGATCTGGGAATTAGGATAAACTTGCCAGAGACTTTCCTGGTGGTCCAGTGGCTAAGACTCCAAGCTCCCAATGCAGGGATGCTGGATTTGATCCCTTGTCAGGAACCAGATCCCATACGCCTCAATGAAGGCCATAGCAGCCCAAAGAGTCGGACACAACTGAGCAGGTAACACACAAGAGCTCACATGCCACAACTAAAGATTCTGCATGCTACAACCAAGACCTTGCACAGCCAAGTGAATAAATATTTTTTTAAAAAGATGAACTTGCCAAACAGCTCTCAAAGAGATCAAACTTTTTAGAAAGTTCAATATCAAGAAAACAAATCCCTTAAAACAGAGGTCAGCCACCCTAAGACCAACAAGCCCACCCCTAGCTTGTTTATGCTCAGCCACTAAGAATGCTTTTACAGGGACCTGCCTGATGGTCCAGCCACTAAGACTCTGAACTCCCAATGCAGGGGGCCTGGGTTCCATCCCTGGTCAGAGAACTAGATCCCACATGGTGCAGGCAAGAGTTTGCTTGCCAGAACTAAAGATCCTGTGAGCTGCAACCAAAACCCAGAGTGTGCAAATAAGTAAATAAAAATGAACCTTTATTTTTTTTTTTAAGAATGCTTTTACATATTTAAAGGAAAGGAAAAAAAATCAAAAGAATCCTATCTCATGACATGTGAAAATTATATGAAATTCAAATTTCAGAGTCCAGTTTAATCAGGACACAGCCACTCTCTTTCCTTTAAGTATTTAAGGTTGTCTTTGTGCTGCAAAGCTAGAGTTTGAGTAATTGTGACAGAGACCATCCAGGCCTAAAACATTTAGCTCTTTACAGAAAAGTGCCTGCTGACTCCAGTCTGAAAACAGCCGGCGACTGTTGCCCATTTTCGGAGGGGAATGTACCCATCTGGAAGGGCGCTGATCTAAATTCACGGCTCTGGGCAAGTCCTTCCGGTCTATGGGCCTCAGTTTCCCCAACTATAAAATGGGTTTATGCACAGCTTTCTCGGGTCACCTGCTTAGCAGGGGATCGGGGATCGGGGCTGCTGGAGGCCAGAGACTGGATGGACTGAGCGGCCCGCGCCCACGGGACGGGTCCCTCGGGTTTCCAACGGGGCGGGTAGGAGCAGCACCCCGGAGGCTCAGCTTTCGCAGGGGAATTCCGGGCGGGGTGCGGGCAGCGGGGGCGGGCCGGGGCGGGGCCGGGGGCGGGGCCGATCACCGCCTATAAGAAGGGACGCGCGCCAGCCCTGGCCACCCGCCTGCGCGCCCTCTGCGGACCGTGGTACGATGGCCCCCGCCCGCCTGCTCGCGCTGCTGCTGCTCCTCGTGGGCGTCCCCGCCGCCGCCGCCGAGTCGGTAGGTGCTTGAAGATCCCCGAGTGGGGGTCGGGGGGCGGGGTGGCAGACCGGTATCGTCTTTGTTCTGGGATCCTACGGAGGGGTCCGGGGGCGGGCAATCGGGGGAGCGTGCCGTCCCCAACTAGACCAGGGAAACTTTGTTGGAAACTTTGCCCTGGGGTCCCAGGGAGGCTCCGGGGCGAGGAGTGGGGTGACCCCTCCGCGCACGGTGCGCCCCCAGCCTGTTGCGCTTCTCGCCTCCCCCCTGGCCTCAGCCCCGCCGCGGGCTCCAGGCTCGGACGTGACTAAGCTGGTGTCACCTCGCCTCCCCTCACCGTCTCGCCCCTTCCCCGGTGATCCCAGGGCAGGCTCGCGCCCTGATCCCCTCCGCGCCCTCCAGAATCCGAGATGGCCTCGACATGAAGGGGGGCTGCGTGTACTCGGAAGGGGGAGGGGTGCAGGATTCTGAGGGGCCTTGTTTCACGCACAGGGAGAGAGGACTGAGCCCTGACCTCAGGTTTGGCCTCAGCCCTGCCAGTGGCCTATGACTTTGGGCAAGGCCCTGCCCTCTTCTGAGTCCCAAAGCGTCTGGGGGACTGGGATGGGAGGTGAGCAGTGCTACTATAGGGTCAGCACAAAGCTGGGACTCTGATCTTAACGGGGCAGACTGGAGGGACTGTGTAGGCTCAGAACTTCGCCAGAGTTGAGCCTCTGCTTTCTGCCAGAAGAGCGTTTATTTCCACTGATCTGACTGCTGGGAAAACCCAAAGCACTCACCTTTGGGTGGGGTGAAGGGGGACTGGGGGAAGAGAAGGTCTCTGTTAGCCTTGAATAACCTCCTTACTGCTTCTTTACTGGTCTCCCCACTTAACAGGTCCCTGTCATAGTGTCCAAAGCCCTGGGCCCACCAGAAGCTCCATTCATCCCAACGGTCAGTTGGGAAGGAGGGAGGCCATCTCCTCTGGGAAACTGGGCCACAGAAATTTCTGAGAGAGGCTGTCTGACCCTGCCCCCCAACAAGCCTGGTCTCTTTGGTACCCTTAAACCTCTGTTTTGGGAAGAGCAAGTGGCATTTAATCTTAATATCAGTTCTCAGTGGGGCTCCCATTTCTCTGGGATGACTTAGAATAAGTCCTTTCTGCCTGGCAGGCTTCATTTGAGACCCTGAGCTATACTCCCCCTCCCCTCCCCAGGACCCCCTTCCTCGCCAGCCCCCAGATAACTGTTGCAGCCCTGAGTGATGACAGCAAGCCTTCAGTGCTTATGGAACTGTTCTAATAGCTTTCTGATAGCTGTTGTAATGGCTCTATCAACTAGTTTAGTTCAGCCCTTGTGTTTACTGTTTTAAACTCGTCCTGAGGCTAGAGAGGTTAACCAACCTGCCCAAGGTCACACAGCTGATAAGGGGCTGAGTCAGATGCAAATGAGGCAGCCAGGCCTCCACATCCCTTTTTTAATCTTTTGCTCCTATCCTGATGTGTAGTCTGATGCCACTCTGAGTGGCTGCAGTTGTGTGCCATCCTCAAAACTAGTTTAGAGTAGATAAAGAGTAGATAAAGATTTGGGGCCGGCCAGCCACCGAGAATTCGAGGGAGAAGGAAACCGAGGCCCCAAGTAAGGTGATGACCTCACCAAACTAAGAGGCACAAGCTTGTCAAAAGATGAATGGCTGAATCAGGACTCGAACCCAAGCCTGCTGCTCCCCAATGCAGCGCTCTAAACTAGGCCCTGAAGGATGTGTTGGTGTCACAGTGATGGAGGTTTCCAAAGAAACAGCGTGGCGCGTCCCACCGGCCTGTGTAGACTAGGGAAAAGGGAAAAGACCCTGGAGGTTGAAAGGTCACTGCATGGGCAGTCACATGTCAGTCTTGGCTCAGGGGTTGCGGAGCCTGCAGGTGGGGGGCGGGGGTGGCATGTGGCGAGAGAGGCAGGCAGCTGTGCCCTGGGGGCCGTCAGAAGGATGTGGTTTGGGGGAGGGCAGGTGGTGACCCCTGAGCTGCAGGAGAAGTGAGCCCTGGGCAGCTGCTTCCTGAGAGAGGTGTCCGTCTCTCCCACCCTGACCTCAGCACTCCCTTCTTGGCTAATGTTACAAGGTCTTCCACCTCGAACTGGGTCACAGGGCTTCCCCTTTTATCTCCCCTCTCAGTGCCTTTCCTCCCAGGGCTGTAGATGGAAAAATCAGACCTAGTCACGGTTGGATTAGACCACAGAGATGATCTGGTGGTCAGCCCTTTCCTTTTTTTGCAGAGAAAACTGAGGGCCAGGGAGAAGGGTGGGGCTGCTAACAGCTGTCATTTATGGAGTGCTCTCCGTAGACCAAGTCCTGGTGTGTTTTAGTCTCATGAAAGGCCTAGCATGTGGGGATTATATCATGCCCACTTTACAAGTGGTAACGTGGTACCATCTTTGGGTAGCAGAGAGCTCCCAGGCCGTGAGAATCTCTGTCCTGTCGTCCCCCTCCAATAGTGCTGTTGGGACCACTTTGCAAATTTTGGGTCTGCCCCCTGCCACCCACCATGTCCCCCTCGGTGCCACAGGTTTTGGGAAGGGAACCCAGCCTGAGCCACAGCCTCTTCTGTGTTTGGCGGGGCTTGCGGGCCTAAACCAGTTCTTCCTGTCCAGCTGGAAGCATTCCCCTGATCTACCTTCCTACCACTCCCTCCTTGGCCAATTAAAGACAGCTTTGTTTTGGGAGCTGCCACGGGACCCCCACCACCCGCCTCCTCCAGCGGTGTTGCTGCCCAGGGGCATAGACATGGCACCTGGCCCAGTCACTTCTGGAAGTGTCCCCCACCACCCCGTGTACTTCAGCTAAGAGACCTTTCTGGTCTTCTTGAAAGGTTTCTCCTTGATTGCACAGAAGTAGGGTTAGGAACGGAAGCCCAGGGGGGTCTAGGACCCTTAAGTGGCCAAAGAGAGCCCTTTGGAATTCTTAGAAGCTCAGAGAGCTGTGATAGGAAAATATTTGAGCTTTACTTTGGAGGGTGTGAGATTGGGTCTCTTTCTCTCTCTGGGTTGACATCCCCCATCTGTAAAATGGAATTTGAACTGAATAGACAGCCCTTTCCAGCTTGGATAGTCTATTAATAATTAAGTACCTATTCTTTGAAAGGGCAGTGGGAACCATAAAGACATCTAAGGCATTCACTCCCTTGAAGAAGCTTATGATTCACAAGGAGCATTAACATCTTCCATCAAATTCTGAGCCCTCATCCCCTACCCCCCTTCCACCCATGCACACAGGAACTCTGCTCTGTGGATTTTCAGTGAAATACCTGGCCCGGAAATGTCTGTATGAATGAACAAATAAATGTGTTCTTGTAACTTCACGCTAAAAGGCGCACTGAGGTTGTTTATTACTGATACAGATGCTTCCCGTGATACTGTGAGGTAGGTATCGTAGGTATTACTAGCTTCACTTTTACAGGAAAGTGATGCTCAGAGGAATGGAGGGGCCTGCCAAGGTCTGAACCAGGTCTGACAGGTCACACAGGCTGTCTGATTTGCAGGTCCTCAGAGAACATTGCACATGAGGAAGTTGGCTGGCTTTGAAGGCAGATGCCTTGGGTCCCTCCTTCTGAATCGCTAGTTGACCTTAAGCACCCATGCCCTCTGGGTCTCAGTGTCCCCAAGTCTAGAAGCCTCCAAAACCCTCTTGTAGGTCCTTTCTAGTGGGGAACAGGGAGCGCTTTCTCAGCCTCCTTGGTAAAGAGCCTACAGGAGAAGTGACATTGGGGAGGTGGGTGGTGGAGACATTCAGCTCCTGCCATCGCCAGCTCCTGGAAACAGAAGGCTTTTCCAAGGACTAGGAGTGCTGACCCGGCCTGAATGAGGGACTGGGGGAGCCAGGCTGGGCTTCGCGCCCCAGTTCCTTCTAGGGAGGAGTTGGCTGCTAGCTCTCCGAGGCCTCCCAGACTGGTGGGTGTGATTTTCAAGTGACTACTTAAAATTGGGGGAAGGGGCTGGACAGGGCTCTGTGAGTCACTGGAGGAGAGCCGTAGCTGGCCTGCCTGAGTCACCCCCATTTCCTTTCAGCCTCCTGGGGATGTTGGAATTGGCACCCCCTTTAGGGGCTGTTAAGGATAGTCAAGCCAGTGTCCAGGGCCTTGAAGAGACACACAGAAAATACGAGCCCTAGGCCCCGGACCCTCACAGGCCCTTGCCCAGCTGTGGACTCTGACAGGGTAGAGTTCAGCCAGTTCTCCAAATTGTCCTCTGCAAGACTTGTGGTTGCCAGGGTGGGAAGAGGGAGCGGGGGAAGGGATGGATTGGGAATTTGGGGTTAGCAGGTGCAAACTATGATACATAGAATGGATAACCAATAAAAGCCTCCTGTATAGCACAGGGAACTATATTCAACATCCTGTGATAAATCATAATGGAAAAGAATATTAAAATATATATATGTGTTTAACTGAATCACTTTTCTGTACAGCAGAAATTAATACATTGTAAATCAACTATACTTCAATTTTTAAAAAGTTACTTAAAACAACATATATATAGAGAGAGACCTCTGCAGAGAGTGTAGTGCTCTGCCCCTAGCCTTAAAGCAGAACTGAGGTTGCAATTGGTCTGAGCTTATGGAGCATAGTATAGTCCAGACTTGACCTGACCCCAGAATTCTCTGACGCCCTCTTCTTGGGATTGGCTGTTGGCCGGAGGGCTTTGGAACACTGATTCGGAGTTAAGTAGACCTGACTCCAGAGCTGTGAAGGCCCCCTCTTACTAGCTCCATGGCTTGGGACCTCAGCTCTCTGGTCTGTAAGAACGGGATTGTAGAGAGCCTTGTTGGAGATAACAAGGCTGCAACTGAAGCTCTTAGAATCTGGCCTGGTAAACGGGAGGCGTTCTTAGCCACGGTTCCCAGCTTTGCCCAGGCCGCCCTGATGCCAGATGGTCCTTTCCTTTTGAGGATCCCACCCCCAGAGGCCCCTTGGAAAGCTCTCTCCCCTCCTCCCAACAGCTGCAAGGTGGGTGGGGAGGAGTCTAGGGTGGGGCTGGCTGATGGAACCCAAATCTCCTATTTGTTTGTCTTAGAAGTGGGCCCTTTGCTAATTACTGGATGGGTTGATATTTAAACAAGAACCAGTTCCTGACTGCCCCACCCCTCCTGCAGGGATCAGTGGGAACCCCCCTGTTGAGCAATTTTCAGCCAGGAAGGAGAAGGGACAGGGGGCTGGGAACCTCTTGGGACGTGCTCGGTCCTGGCTGAGCGTTGTCCTGTAAGAGGAGGGCTGGAGTTGTTTCCAGCCCGGAGGCCAAGGGAATTGCAAAAAAAAAAAAAAACCCAGTGTTTGGCGGGGGAGGGGGTGCGATGGTGGATAGAAAAGATACAGTGTTCTGGAAAGCCAGTTTTCAGATGTTTTCACCTCCTGATGCCTAGGGAGTTTGGGGAAGGCATGTGTCAACAGTTGGAGCCTAATTTAACCCTGAGTTCAATAAACCTGACTTCTTGGTCGGGTTTGTTATTAACTCATGGGTGACCTTTGGGCACATCCCCTCCGGGCCCTGTCCCTGGGAGGCGAGATGACTGGAAAATGGGTACGTTTCACAGTCAGAGAAACCCAGCTCTGCGGCTCAGTCCGGGACACACAAGTTAGTTAATAAGTCACTGGGCCGGTGTGAGCCCCAGCGTCCTTTAGCAAACATGTGTGTCACTCCCGGGCCATCACAGGCGTTTGGCAAACTTCTGAGTAAAGGTCTGGCTTAAGTTTAGTTTATTATTAGCGGCTAGACAAGAGTTCTTAACCTGGGTGGCTTGAGGAGGCAGTGTCTGGGTGCAGGTTGAAAAATAAGAACCAGTGGTTGTGGTTCTTAGGGTTCAGAACTTTTCCTGCCTCTCGTAGGGCTCCAGGCGTCCCCAGAAGATCACTCTGCGATCTGATCAGCTCTTTCCAGCTTCAGCCTTCCGTGGGCCCGCCCCGGGTCAGGCCCTGGCCGTCAGCGCCCCCTCCCCGCTGCCTTACTCTGCACCTCCCCTCCCCCTCCTTCGGGCCCCGAGCTCGGCTGCCCCAGTTTTGTCTGGCACAGTGGCAGGGGCTGCTAGTCAGGTGACACCTGGGGTAATGGAAAGGGGAGGCAGGGATCGGCTGGTATGTGTGGAAAGAGTGACTCGGTGGAGCCCGGCCTGTGGGGACTGGCTGTACTAGTCCACCTCGGGGCGTGGGGGCAGGGGTGACCAACGGCTGGGACACTCCTGGCCCTGGGGAAGCCTGGCCAGGAGATGTCTGTGGGACAGGCTGACCCGATCGGGAGCAGTGGCTTCCCTGAGAGGCGGTGGGGAGGCTGGGAAGGGGCAGGAAGCCAGCACCCAGGGCGGACCTAATTGGCCGAGACAGGAGATATCGGCTTGGCTCTAGAGAACACGGGAGGCTTGTTTACGGGCCGCCTCAGATCCAGCGGGGACCTGGGATCCGCTGCTAGATTACAAGCCCGGCTTCAATGCACCTCTGTCTCTTCGGCCCCTGAGGGAGCCAGCCCCCTCCCCGGCCGTCTCCACCGGTAATCAGAACAGTGCCCAGCTTGGTTACCAGGCCTGCAGACAGAGGAAGGCTTGTCTGTTTGAGAACCGTCTTGTATAGGTGGGGAAACCGAGGCCCCGAGAAGGAATCTCCCAAGATCATCAGGCTGTTAGTGACAAGGATGCCACGGCATCAGCCTCTGGCAGGGAGATGTCCAAAGGCTCTAGAAGTTTCCCTGACCCTAACCCTTCCCACCAGCAGCTGGTGTCCCTCCGTCCTGGAGCCCTGGCTCTGGGAATGGGCTGCCCTGGGTTGGGGGAGGGGGGATTGGTGAAAAAGCCACTGGCAGTGCCAGGCCTGGCTTCTCTCCTGAGCGATTGTGTTTGGAGTAACCCAACCTTGGAGTGAGCAGGGCGGACATTTGAACCCCGCCCCACCCCGACTCCCATCCCCAGACCTGGCTTTAACCCTTCCTGGACCAGTACACCAGATCCTGTATTGGTGGTGGGTGGTATCTTCTGGTCTCCCAGATACTTTGTTCATCCTCAAGGCAGGTCAGGAAATACTCTGGGGACTCAGGGGCTCAGTTGAGTTTCAAGTGTCTCTGGTCACTGCCATTTTCTTTTTTGGAAAAGTACAGTGGTTTCTCCTCTGCCTCTCTGCTTAGAACAGGTGCTCCAAGCTGTGGGAGCTTGCACAGATCTCTGCTCATCTCTGGACCTTTCTCTCTTCCACATTCTCAAGGGGCCTGATTGGCTGTTGATTAAGTCTCTGGTCTCAGAAGCACAAGAAATACGTTTTATAGGGCATGACCCGTCACAGTTTGCAAAGCACCTCCCCGTCCACGCAGCACCCTCTTTCCAGCAATGCAACTACTTGTATGACTTTTCTCAAGTCTCTGACCCTTTGAGCACTAATCCCCTGAGCTGGAAGGAACGCAGATGGGGGTTAATAATAGCTGCTACTCCTTGAGCACCTGCTGTGTACCAGGCCATGTGCCGTGTCCCTTGCATACCCCTAATGCATTTCACTTCATCTCATCCTCCTGCAAGGTGGTACTTACTAGCCTTGGTGACAAAAAGAGGAAACTGAGGCTTCAAGATGTGAAATAAACGCCCAGGCTCGTATCGTGAGGGAGCAGCAGGGCTGTGGTTTGCTATTGGAGCTGCTTTTCCAGGTCCCCAGGCTGGTGGTAGATCTTTCCATTTCTGCCAGGATGCTGAGTCCAGATTGAGGCAGCCAGGTTTTGCTCATTCCGGGGGACATCAAACCTTTCTGAAGGACGGTGGGGGAGGACCATCGTGCCTTATCAGTGGCCCCTTCTGGAGATCTCCTGCCAGGACCCCTCTGCTGCGTTCAGCAGTTAGGGCCCAGGGTCCTCAGCATTCCTACTTCTTCCAGAATTTAACTTGCCCAGTTGTCCTTCTCATCTCACCCCCTGCCCCAGAAGAAGCGTGTCCCTGACCCCTGGGGGTTACTTCCTCCTCTGGGGAAGAGACAGGCAGGGGAGACTCCCCTCTCTTTGCCTCCCACCAGTTCACAGTTAAGCAAGCTCTGACCCTGAACTTCTCCCCAGTGCCCCAGCCAAAGTTCCTCTTCTTTCGTTTGAGCAATATCACTTTTACCTCTGTTGACTCCCTGGCCAAGGGAAGGGGTGCCCTGGAGCCCTGGCCTGGCAGCGGGTGCTGTGGATGGTGGCGATGAGGTGGAGAGGGGTAGCGTGGGTGGCAGTGAGAAGTCTGGCTCTGGCGAAGACTCAGTCTCGAGAAAGATCTCAGTTTGAATCCCAGGTCTGTTGCTTTCTAGCTGAGTGACTTCACACAAGTGACTCAAGGGAAAGTCACTTTCCGGCCACATGGGTAGAGCACCTCACCAGGCTGTTGTGCCAATCAAATGAGCTCTGATGGAAGAAACCAAGCATGGTGCCCAGCGTGTCGAGGACCCCAGCCCCTGTGCTTCTCCTGGGTGACTGAAGCTGTAAGACTTTGCAATAGGGTTGGTGACTTTCCTAGCTTCATGCCCATCACCTCAGGACTGGATGGGGGTTACAACTGGAGTGGCCGCAGCTGCCCGTGGATTTGTTGAGACCTCTGCACGCGTGATCAGTCACTTCAGTTGTGTCAGACTCTGCAACCCCATGGACTATAGCCCACCAGGCTCCTCTGTCCATGGGATTCTCCAGGCAAGAATACTGGAGTGGTTTGCCATGCCCTGAAACCTCTACAGGAAAGCATCCAGCCCCAACCCCAGTTGCCCACCAGGGCCTGCTTGTTCAGATGTTGATTTCTGTTGTGTGTCTATGAGTAGGACTTCTAGAGAAGACCTAGAAGTGGGAAAGGAAGACAAGTCTAGCCTAGGAGCCCAGAGACCTAGGTTCTTTTAATGTTGTTGTTTTTAAGAGACCTAGGTTCTAAGTCCAGTTCTGCTTCAGTGACCTTGGCAAGGGTGCTTATCTTTTCATCTGTTTGCTGGGTAATAAAATGAGATGGTTGGGCTAGGGCCTCAGCTACCTTCTGTTGGTAGGCGTTAGTCTCAGCACAAAATACACCTACGCTTTTTTTGTTTATTTGGCTGCATCTGCTCTTAGTTGTGGCATGTGGGATCTTCAATCTTTGCTTGTCCTGCAGGATCTTTAGTTGTGGCATGCCAGCTCTGAGTTGTGACATAAAGTTCCCTGACCAGGGGTTGAACCTGAGCCCCCTGCATTGGGAGCGCGGAGTCTTAGCCACTGGACCACCGGGGAAATCCTACCCTTCCTCTTTTCTATGGAGAGTTTAAGGAAGCGTCCAGGTGCCCGCCAGGGTCTGTTTATTCAGTTCTTGATTGCTGTTGTGTGTGCACGAGTAAGACAAAGATACAGAGAGACCTGAGGGCCCAGAGAGGGTGCCTGTGCGTGCACACACGTGTGGATACCCGCTCCCCAGGTAATGATGGGGTGAGCCAAGAGCAGGGTGGGGTCCCTCTCTGGTCAGGGTGGGGCCTGGCTGCTGGGTGGCCTGGTTCTTCAAAGTCACCCCAGACTGAATGGGCCTAGTCTGAAAAGAGGGTGGGGGAAGGGAGGGCTGTTGGTACATAGCCTCCACCCACACACATGTAAAGGGACGCTTGCCCACAGTCCCAGGGAGCATGGTTTCACCTTGCTGGCGTAGTCTTAGGGCTCCTGCACTCTAGGGAATTTCTCTCTTGTCAGGGGTCTTGGGCAGAGTAGGACCACTTCTGGAGTTGGAGAAGGATTGATTTTATTTATTCGCGAGCCGCGAGGCATGCAGGATCTTTCTTTCTGACCAAGGATCAAACCGCTGCCCCCTGCAATGGAAGCACTGGACCACCAGGGAGGTCCCAAGCCCTGTGCTTTCAGAGCCAGGATGGGTACCCGATGGGATCTAATCCTTGTGTGATGAGATCTGACGGGATCTGAACCATTCTTGGCATGACCTTAAGTAAAGTCATTTATGCTCTCCAGGAACCTGGTATAAAAATGAAGCGTTGTAATTGGGGAGGGGAGGGAGACTCAGAGGGAGGAGATATATGTATAATTATGGCTGATTCGCATTGTTGGATGGCAGAAACCAGCACAACATTGTGAAGTAATTTTCCCCCGATTAAAAAATAGATTTAAAATAATGAAGAGTTAGGGATGACCCGGTGACCGTCAAGGTGGCTGAACTGGGAATCGATCTAGATTTCAGTCCGAGTTTTGTTCTGACTTGGTCTTTATTTCCTGATGTAAAACAGAGATAGCCACTACCAATCACAGCCAATCAACGTGCTAATCCCAGGGGTGGTTTTCACCCTCAGTACTCAGTACCTCAGTACTTTCACCCACTAAGAGAAAGGCAGGATCCATAAATAAACAGCCGTGGCTCTTGGGGATGCGGAGGTAGGGGAAGGGCCAGCCTAAAACAGCCCAGTGTCAGGACCCCAGCCCCCGTCTTGAGTACTTGGAGCTCTGACTGGTCTCTAGGCTCCATATGCAAGTGGCCAAACTACCTTCTTTCCCTCCTGGGCTGAGTTTGACCTCCACCTGACAAGGCTCCGTCCTGGCGGAGGTAGGCGGACACTCCGTGTGCCCGTGTGTTTATGGGTGTGTTGATATATATGTGGCTAAAAGCTCGGGTGACCTATGCCTGGGTTCTGGTCCAGAGTGGCCACTTTCTGCCTGGGTGATCTTGAGCGAGCGACTTCAATTTTCTGAGCATCCCCTCAACCCTCTCCCTGCCCAGTGTTTCAGCAAATAAGAGCTATGAGGAGGACCTGCTTCAAGCTAAGTGCTTAGTTTGGTAAGCTGCCTAGATCCTGATGTTTCCGATTCTGCCCCCCACCCCTCCCGCCTCCCCTGGGGGAATTTGCAGCAGGAGGTGCGGATGGGAGCCCAGGGACCCCGCCCTAGGTGCAGGCAGCTTGCGCAACCACAGAGGAGCCATTTTCTGGAGCTGCCAAACTAAAGCCACAGGCACGGGGCTGTGTGGGGGCTGGAATTCCAGCGCCAGCAGCTCCCCAGCTCCTGATTCCCGAGTCATGAAGTCATCCCTCACCAGGGCTTAACCCTTTCTCGCTCCCCACCCCCACGTGTACCAGGCGTTCAGCGGAGATTCTCCCTTCCGTGGTGGGAGGGGAGAAATCTCCCTCCCAGCCTGACCTCCCTCCCGGGAATCCAGCTGCCCCACACAGACAGACAGACAAGAGTGGAAGGAGACCCAAAAGTCTGCTTCCACCCACCTCTCCCCGGAAGCCTGGGCCTCTCCCACAGAGGGTAACCTTGTCTTAGGGACGGATGTTCCTTTCCAGGCTGGCTCTGTGTCACTGGTAGGTCTCCGCTGGGTGGAGGACAGCGTGGGGCAGTCCGAAACAGAGCCTGGCCTCTTTTCTCTGAGTGTGTAGCTGACTCACCGTGTGACCTTAGGCAAGTCGCTGTAGGAGGGCTTAGATTCTTTCCCTTTCTGTGAAATGGGAGGGCAGGACCTCCCTGGCCTCCAGCTGGTGTTCCGTGGTTCTGAGCAGACCCCGCCCCCCTCCACACCTCCTGCAATTAGGGGGTTGGGGGGAAGAAGAATGTTTGGGGCAGAGGGTTTGTATTGACCTAATTTGCCACCCTGACTCTTCTGGGAAATGGTAGGCACTTGAATGTTTGAGTTCATTAGTGAAAGAATGAACTTTGCCCTGGGGCTGCTGTTCTTGTGGGCAGACAGAGCCTCAGCCCAGAAGCTAGCTGGGAGGGTGGTGTGAATCCCAAGTATTTTTGACTCTCTAGGAGCTTGGTGGCTGATGTTCTGCAGGTCCTGGGGCCAGCTCTGCCTTCCTGGATCTTTCATACTTTCCTTGTGAAAGCTTCTCAGCGGCGGTGGACCTGAGATTCTAGCTGGGGATGGCTGGGGCCCCCACACGTGGCAGCAGAGGGGTACTTAGGAGTGCTGGAGTGGATAGTTCATGAGAGCAGGGACGGGGCTCCACACCACACGGCTGCAGCATGGCTCCGTGGGAGATGTCTGGAAGGCTGAAGACACGAGTGTGCTCACGTACACGTGACTCACCGGGTTCCGGGCAGCGCCCTGACCCGAGGCTGTCCTGGGACGTGAGTGAGCCAGCCCTGCCTGTCCCAGCCTGGTCTGACTCAGCTGGGAAAGATGTCCGGGTCAGGGCAAAACCAGAGCCAGCAGCCCTCTCCCTGCCGTGGGTGAATCATCAGTGACAGCATCAGAGCACCCCGGAGCGTGGACTGGGAACGCTGGCTCTGAAGTCAGTCTTCACTCCGTCTGCTCCCACGAGTCACCCAAAGAAAATGACTTAATGTCTTCAGGGCCCAGTTTCCTCGGTTGTAAAACAGAGGTGAAGACTGGTCTTTAGAGTTATTAAGAGCAGGTCCTCTTTAGAGTTATTAAGAGCAGGTCCTGGCCTATAGCAAGTGCTCAGTATAGGGTACCTAGCATATTTATGTTCTGATGATGCTACCTTCATTATTTTTATTAGCCCAGAATGGGAAAGGGTTTTGTCTAAGGTCACACAGCAAGTTTGGCACTAGCCTGATCCCTTCCAGCACCCCAGCTCCCTTTCTAAACACTCGCTTCACTGCCTTGCAGAGTTCGGGGGCCGCTAAAGAGCATTGGGGGGGAGCTACCGGTTGATGTGTCTCCTGTTTTCACCCTAGATCCGAGAAACTGAGGTCATCGACCCTCAAGACCTCCTAGAAAGCCGATACTTTTCCGGAGACTTACCAGATGATGAGGACGTCGGGGGGCCCGGGCAGGAATCCGATGACTTTGAGCTGTCTGGCTCTGGAGATCTAGGTACAGAGGAAGTAGGGGGCTGGCCTGGGGCTCAAGGCTGCAGAGAACTTGTCTTTTACAAGGGTGACCCCACTTTGGGGTTTGAATTTTCCTATTGTGTCCCTCCCCGTTAAAAAAAGATGGGGGAAACAAAAGTCACCGGATCAACCCACCCCTGAGACCCTTTCCAGGCAAGCTGATTGTTGCTCCGAGTCCATTTGTAGTGGAAAACCAGCCCAAACCTGTCCGCCTTTGGACAGGATTGGGTGGGAGTGGGCGTTGGGAAGAGAACTGAACTGTGGCCTGTTTTCCTTCCTTTGAAAAGCAAAGGGAGCTCTCAGGAGCCTGGGGGCGGGGTGGGGAGAGCTGTGGGTGGGAACCGAGAACCAACCCCTGCTTCTGCAAGGTTGGGATTGGGAATCGTGAAGGGGCCTTCTGGGGCAGGGCCAGGGGCCCGCGACTTTCTTGGTCACTTCCTGGCCCTGGCTGCCAGGCTAGACAGAGCTACTGAAAAGCCTCCCTCCTCTGTGTGGGGTGGTGTAACTATCTGAAGTTTGAGTTCTGGAGCCACATAATCCTGAGTTCAGACTGCCGCTCTGTGACCTCTGAGCCTCCGTGTCCTAATCTGTAATGTGGGAATAGAAGCGACTGTACGTGTGGTGGTGATTAGACTGAGTTAAAAGCCCTGGGCACTTAATGCATTCTCAGTAAATACATTCATATTGGAATTTCTAACATTTACTGTTGCAATCTAGAGTCTTCTCAAATGAATCTCCTGGGAATCTTGTTAAAATCCAGATTTTGATTTAGTGGCCCCTGAAATTCTACATTTCTAACCCCTCCTGGGTGATGTTCTTGGTTCTGGGATCTATAATGAGCAAGGATTTAGAGCTGACAGAGCACCTGCCCAGTGACCGGCTCAACATTCACATGAAAGAACCAGGGAGGCAGGTCACAGGAGCTCCATTTTACAGAGGAGATGACTGAGGCTGGGGTGGGAATGATCACCTGCCAGACATATGCCGGACATATGCTTGTTACCTGTTGAGCACTTGAGGGCCAATTGTGAATTAGAACTCCCACCAGCCATGGCTGTAGGGGTCATCAACCTGGGGGTGACTGACTACATTCACACAGCCTTTCTGACCTTACAGATGACTCAGAGGACATCCGGATCTTCCCAGAAGTGATGCACCCCTTGGTAAGTAGCTCCTCACTTTGGCCTCTCCTTTTCTCAGCACGTGTTGAGACAAGCAGAATAAATTCGAGTCTGACCTCATTCTGTAAAAAGGCTTTTATCTGTGGCCCTGAACTCTTGGGACAGGCACAGCTAAGGGTCACAGGTAGACCTTTTTCTCTGTAGGGATAATCACTAAGTGATAAACACTTGCATGTGTTTCCACTCTCTTTTGCTTTTTTAATTGTTATTTCACTTATTTATCTGACTGTGCTGGATCCCGGTTGTGGCACTTGGGATCACGCGGGATCTTTAGTTGCAGTAGGTAGGATCTAGCTCCCTGACCAGGGACTGAACCCAGGCCCCCTGCATTGGGAGCTCGGAATCTTAACCACTGGACCCCCAAGGAAGCCCTTCCAGCCTCATTTTTGTGTGCATTTCTAGGTATTTCCCAACATTAATATCAAGTTACACATACCGTTCTATGTACTGCATTTTTCACTTACAGTGATCATGAGTATTTCCCCATGTAACTCACTGTTTTTCCTATTCATTTTTATAACCTTCATAATCAGAGTTCACCCAGTTGCCCTTACCTATGGGAAAGTGGTTTATGATTTTTTTGACATCCTATAACAACAGTCTAACAAGCGTCTTTTACACAAATCTCTGATTAGCTCCTTAGGACAGAGTCCCAGAGGCAAACTGCTGCATTGAAGGGCAAACTGTTTCTACAGTTTTGCCAAACCACCCTCCGGGATATTACTCTAGAACACCTGCTTCCCTGTGCCCTTGGTCACATTATTCATTCCCCACTGGGGATAGATTTACTGGAAACGTTGGGCTTCCCTGGTGATTCAGATTGTAAAGCATCTGCCTGCAATGCAGGAAACCTAGGTTCAATCCCTGGGTTGGGAAGATCCCCTGGAGAAGGGAATGGCAACCCACTCCAGTGTTCTTGCCTGGAGAATTCCATGGACAGAAGAGCCTGGTGGGCTGCAGTCCATGGAGTCGCAAACAGTCGGACACAACTGAGCAACTAACACACATAAGAAAAGTTGAGGGTAAGGATTTGACAGCGTGATTGTTGAGGGGTGGTTGCTCACGTCTGCTCTGGGACCACGTGGTTTGGCCGGCAAGAGGCAGAACCATTCCCCGCCTGGCTGAATGTCCCTACCCCCTGCCTTGGATCCTCCTCCCCACAAACCACACTGAGTGTTGGTCTCTTCTCCTTTCCACCATCCAGGTCCCGATAGATAACCACATCCCTGAGAAGACAGGGAGCGGAGTTCCCACCGAACCCAAGGAACTGGAAGAGAATGAAGTTATCCCCAAGAGGTCGTCCCCTTTTGATGGGGACGAAGATGTGTCCAACAAGGTGTCCATGTCTAGCACAGCCCAGGGCAGCAACATCTTTGAGAGGACAGAGGTGCTGGCAGGTAAAGTCCCGGGCTTCCCGCAAGATACCTCAGAAGGGGAGAGGGCTTGGGCAGGGATAGTGCTGCAGGCAAGGATGCCTCTGGCCCAGTGGTCCCTGACCTTTTTGGCACCAGGGACCAGTTTCATGGAAGACGGTTTCTCCACAGACGGGATGGGGTAGGGGTGAGATGGTTCAGATGGTAGTGGGAGTGATGGGAGCAGATGAAACTTCGCTTGCTCATCTGCTGCTCGCCTCCTGCTCTGCAGCTGGGTTCCTAGTAGGCCACTGACCAGTAACAGCCCAGGGGTTGGGAACCTCTGCTCTAGCCTGTTAGGCGATTTGGTACCCCTTCCTTGCAGCCACTAGGTGTCCTGGGGCCTTGAAGGATGACCCTTCCTCTTAGAGGTGGCTCTGACTATGTGTGTAGCCTGGCAGACCGAGAGCAAGAACTGCATATCAGAGGCTAAAAAAATAATAGATGTTGTGTCGTTCACTTGCTGTAAATCCTTTTCTATTTACAAAGCACTTTCCCAGCCTGGGTTTGGCACCTGGGATGTTAATTATTAAAAGTTAAACTTCCCGTGAAAACTTCCCCTTGAAGCCCAGAGGCTCCTTTGAGTTGGGCTGGCTTCCCCTCCCCCTACTGTCACCTGGCAGCCTGGTGACCTTGGCTGAGACGCTTTCCAGCCTCAGTTTTCATGTCAGTAAACGGCCACCATGCTACCTCCTTGGGTTGGTGTAATAACTTTGTGAAAAATAGAATCTGAAATAACTTGGCGGACTGTAACATGTTTGTTTGCACTGTTCCCAGTGGTAGATGGTGTGTGTGTTAGCCCTTCAGTCGCATCCAACCCTTTGCAACCCCTAACCCTAACCAGCCAGTCTCCTCTGTTCATGGGATTTCTCAGGCCAGAATACTGGAGTGGGTAGCCATTCCTTTCTCCAGGGGACCTTCCTCACCCAGGGATCGAATCCGGGTCTTCTGCATTGCAAGCGGATTCTTTACCAGTTGAGCTACAAAGGAAGCCCAAGAATACTGGAGTGGGTAGCCTATGCCTTCTCCAGTGGATCTGCTCGACCCAGAATCAAACTGGGGTCTCCTGAATTGCAGGCGGATTCTTTAACAACTGAGCTATCAGGGAAGCCCCATAGTATATCGTATAGTATAGTATATGGCATAGCATAGCATAGCATAGCAAGTAGTAGGTGGCCCGCAGGGAAACTTCCTGTGCCAG
Organism: Bison bison bison; assembly: GCF_000754665.1. Lineage (NCBI taxonomy): Eukaryota > Metazoa > Chordata > Mammalia > Artiodactyla > Bovidae > Bison > Bison bison. The sequence goes on along the minus strand of NW_011483757.1, from coordinate 98,091 downwards.
ATTAAGAAACTAACACTTAGAGAGAGTACGTTTGGCCTCAAGTGGGAGCCACAGGCTTCCTGACTAATGTTCTATGTGGAGAAAGACGTGTCCCAGGGTGAGACTTCAAGGATGGCTCTGTCTAGCCTGACTATGGGGCCTTTGGCTGGGGTGGTAACTGGCTCTTTCTCTTCTTCCCCAGCAGCTTTGGGGGTCTCCAAAACTGGATTGGGGACTTTCTCAGAGGGGACTCCCTCTCTAGCCAGGTTTTTACAGGCCAAGGGCCAGTCTGGATGAACCAGCCTAGTGAGGAGGGCACCATGGGTCCAGACTGGCTTACTCCTGTCTCCTGGCAACCAGCTGGGCCAGCAGCTCTGAGGAGGCTGGAAGTGCAAGGAAAGAGCCCTGTGTCCTGCCTCCCTCCGGGACAGATAAAGGATCTTGCCTGCATCTTGCAGGGTATAACCCCCAGTAGGCCCAGCTCAGCCCTGACTCTGGCTTCCAGGTCCCTGAGTCAGTGTTCTTTGAACTTTCTGTGTGATGTGAGTGGGGTGGGGAAACTAGAGGGCCCTTGGAGATTTTTTAGTCTTATAAATTTCAAACTATTTGGTAGAAGTCTTTTCGAGGTAAAACCCGGCCCATCTTTCTTCACCCACAGAGTTTCACTTTTAGTTGGTGGATGTGGGATTAGCATAAGGTTTTGCTTTCACCAAACAGTGGTTCTACTGCTTTTAAAGAAAAATGTAAAAACCACTGATCTAGTCCAAGTAACTGTTTCTTAAAACATGGGAGACTCAGGCCTAGAGAAAGCAAGCCACTTGCTTTAGGTCACATAACAAGTGAGAACCAGTCATCTCTTAATACTTCCAATGGAGAATGACACTTGTGCAAGATCTCCATGTAAAAAGTTATATTGTTGAGATAGCTGGGGTGAGATCCTCAATTCCGGTAGCTTTTAAACAGTACCTGGGGGCGCCGGGAATGTGGAATTCCCTGGTGGTCCAGCGGTTAAGACTCAGCATTTCCCCTGTAGGGGGCATGGGTGCTATCCTTGGTGGGAGATCTAAGATCCTATAAGCTGCACAGCACAGCCAAAAAAAAACCACCCTGGACCCTGGGAGTTTATCAAGTGCTTGCCATGTGCCATATGACTCACACGCCCCCTCATTGAGTCTCCACAACACCCCAATCTGATACGTATGGTTATCTATACTCTTACAAATAAGGAAAATGAGGCTCCAAGAAGTCTTATCTCTTATCCAAAGGCACAAGACCAGACAAGTGGTGAACCTGGCATTGGAACCCAGGACCACAGTCACTTCTGAGACTGTCCTTGGGCCTTGATCTTCTGGGGACTCCCAGCACAGACCAACGGTCTAACAGAACAGATATCAGAGGGAGAGGCGATAAGAAATGGGAAGGGGGTTGATACCTGATGGTCCGTATCTTTTCTCTGGTATTTCTTGGGGGCACTGTGTTGCTGCTTTTTCGTCGTTTTAGCCAAGAGAGAACCTTCCTTGGCTCCCCTGCCACTGCGTCCCCATTCTGTGCGTAGATTTGGAGTGTGTGCAGGGGCGGAAAATTAATCTTCTTAGACTAAGACCGAATTAGGGAACTCAATCTGTCACAGGAAGGATTCTAGGAGACATCCCTGCCCCCTCAACAAACAGGAGTGAGCCCTCCAGGGTGCCTGGGGTCATACAGAGAATATACGTTTACCCGATGTGAGAAACTCGCATCTGCTCTTGGCCATTGCTCCTCTCTGAGCCCAATGGAATAATTTATTAAACACCCACTGTTGTGCCAGAACAATTCAGGGTGGCAGGGACACAGATACAAACCACAAAAAGTCACAATTAATGAATATTGAGTATATGCTATGCATTATTCTGAGCTCTTTTAAGGGGATTGATTTATTTCAACCTAGGGACAAACCTATAAGAAAGGTACTATTGTTTCCATTTTACAATGAGAGAAATGAAGAAACTTGATTATTTAGATTCCATTGCCAGTAAGTGGCAGAGACAGGAATAGAATGTAAGCCTTAAGCACTGAGCTTCATATGTGCGGACATATATCAGGTATATAATTTGGTTTTTTTTTTGCCACACCAGCTGGCATGTGGGATCTTAGTTCTCTGACCAGGGATCAAACCTGTACCCCTTGCATTGGAAGCACGGAGTCTTAACCACAGGACCACCAGAAAGTCCCAAACCACATGTGTAATTCTTTATAACATAGGAGTGTGGACACACGCACATGTTGTAACTGTGTATAGTAGCATATACCTGCGTGTGTACAGAGTGTGTACACCCGATCGGGTATAAGTGTAGGTCTGCATAGGGATGTGTGCACGCAAGGTCAACTAGAGAGCTCCCTGTGCTAAGGACTGTGGGGTAAGTAGGTCTAAGGGGGATTTCCACAGCCTTCGATTTTTCTGCTTCCTGGCTCAGGGCTGAGCTGTTGCTGGGGAGTTGGCCTCGTGTTGGGAAAGAACCTGGCTTTGGACTCCAGCAATGTGGGTTGGAAGGATGCCTTTGTCACTCTGGTTCTGTGGTTTTTTTAGTCCTTTAGAGTGACTCCCTTCTCATGAATGAGATGGTGAGGATCAAATTCAGTAAGGCATCAGCAGAGTATGCCCCTGGGCGTGATGGTGAGGGTGTCCGGGGGCCAGAGAACCAACCGAGCAGAAGCGGCCCGTGCGCCCCGAGGTCCCGACGGGCCGCCAGCCCTCACCTCGCTGCCCCCTCTCTCCTCTCCAGCTCTGGTCGTGGGCGGTGTCGTGGGCATCCTGTTCGCCGTCTTCCTCGTGCTGCTGCTGGTGTACCGCATGAAGAAGAAGGATGAGGGCAGCTACGACCTGGGCAAGAAACCCATCTACAAAAAAGCCCCCACCAATGAGTTCTACGCCTGAAGCTTCCCCCGGAGCACCTACTTGGACTTCAGGGGGAAGGGACGCTGAAGGATTTTGAAGGGTGGATGTTCGGGGAGGGGGAGGGCAACCCAGTCCTGATCTATCAGCATCTCCCGCTCCGATTACAGTTTCAGTGTCAGAAGAGACATCACCTTCTACTGTTCCTGCTTGCCTCTTGATTCTCTGGGCCTCCACTGTCCCAGCAGAAAAACAGGGTTAAACTTGGCCTTTCTCAAGGCAAGTCTGGGGTTGGATCTGTTTCTTCATCTTCCCGTTTAGAATCTAGGCCCAGCTTAGAGCCTGTATGAACAGGTCTGATCCAGAGTCTTTCTAAGCCATTGTACAAGTCCTGCTGGAGGTCAGCCCCCCACCTGCCAGCCTTCCCCCCTGCCCCGCTTCCACAGCCTGGCCCCTGGCCAGGAGCTGGGAAAAGGAACCAGAACCATCTGTCTGCACCTTGAGATGTGTCCATCAGAGGCATCTGCAGCCACACTACGGGAGTCTGTGGTACACCTTGGGCCATTCTAGGCTCTTCCAAGTGACTTTTGGAAGTCATCCTTTTTTATGTGGGGAGAGGAGCTGAAAATTCATCCTGAATCAGACTTGTAGAATATTCTTAAGTCTATTTTTAGTGGGGTATTTTTTTTTTAATGGTTCATTCCTTTGTACAGAGCCTCTCTCTTTGGGCAAGAGTACACAGAAACCAAGGCTTTCTCTGCCCTCCTGCACCTTTCCACAGTACCTGCTAAGTTTGTATTTAATGGTGTTTTTGTTTTGTTACTCGAAAATGAGACAAGAGTTGGAGATATAATTTTTATTAATTTTTTTTACTACTATTTATAGCTTCAGACAGGGCCTTTCTTTCCCTCTTTTGCCTTTTTTCTTTTTTTCTCCCCCATGCTTTTGTTTTTTTAATTCTTCCTACTTCCCCGCTTATGACCTTGGCCCTTTCTGAAGCTGCTTCCTCTAAGAAGCTTTTGCTGAAATATAGGGTTGTTTTTTTTTTTTTTTTTTTAGCAGATCCCAAACTATAACGTAGGGGATGGTGGGATATTTGTGTCTCTTTCATGTAATATATTATTATTCTTCCTTGGTTCTAGAAAAATAGATAAATATATTTTTTCAGCAAATAGTGTGATGTATTCCTGTGTGAAGTTGGCTGGGTGGTTGAGTGAGTGAATGTTTGTGGGGCTGAGTGGATTTTTGCCTTTTTCTGGTCCTGTTTCTTGGTGCCTTCTCCCGACTGGGCTAGAAACCTTCTCTCTAGCTTCTGCTTTGAGCCCAGCTGGGGTACCTTCATTTGCGATCTCCAAATTTAAGAGAAGATCGGAGAGCTGTGCTATCTAACATGGCAAGTGCCGGCCACTCTGAAATCAATTAAAATGACAGGAAGTTAAAGTTCATTCCTCAATTATACTAATCCACATTTCAAGTGCTCAGCGGCCACGTGGGGCCGGTGGCTGGTGTACTAGACAGACCAGTAGAGCCCACTGGCATCTGTTGCCTGCACAGCTTGAGAACTAAACTGGTTTAATAAGTCACAGGCTCAGCCTGGTTAGGATGACCTTTGTCCCTCTAGACAAAGGGGGACTGGGAGGGCTGATCAGGGCCTGGCTCTGGGGCTTATCCTATGCAGAGAGGAGAGGCCTAGTGGCTCAGGCTGGCCAGACCACATCTCCTGACCCCATGGGGGTACTGGGGGGAATTACCCTTGCTTCCCTCCCCTTCTGTGACCCCAGGGTCCCAGCTGGCTGGGTCCTCTTCCTCCCCCCATGTCCCTTTTCCTCTGGCCATGTTGGGAGTGAGCACCTCACATTGTTGTCTGTTACTGATTTTTTTGATAAAAAGATAATAAAACCTGGTACTTTCTAGATTGCCTGCCTTCATCATTTCAAAGCTCATCAGACGTCATCCTTTCCCTTGATCTCAGCGGATCCTGAGATAATTGCTGCCAGACACCGGAAGGCAGAGATACATAAGAAGCCAAGAAAGGGCCCAGAAAGGAGGGAAGAAAGTCAGAACGTGCACACCGTGGCCTGCGGCCATAGCCTGCCTACCTCGGAGATTTGTTTAGGCGGCCCCGTGTTTAAAAAACAAACACAGAAATCCTTGGATTCCTTGCCAACTATGGAAGTGAGGATGTTTCACATAAAAATCCAGATTCCCTGTTTTTCTTTTGCGGGGAGAAGGGAAGAAATCAAGAATTGGCAACTCAGGTAACCATAGGGAGTTGCATATAGGCGGGTCCCCACTTTAATGCAGGCTCTCTCCTTTGCCAGTCTGTCCATCTGCTTCACTCACGTCACCTCTTTGGCCTCTGGGCATCATAGCTGGTGGTCTCTGGACAGATAGCATTGACACCTCTCTTGATCCTCATAACAACCCCCTGAGGTGGGTGACAGTTACAGTGTTAGTCACTAAGTTGTGTCCTACTCTTTGTGACCCCATGGACTGTAGCCTGCCAGGCTCCTCTGCCCATGGAACCCCAGTCAAGAATACTGGAGTGGGTTACCATCCCCTTCTCCAGGGGATCTTCCCAACCCAGGGGTCGAACGCAGGTCTCCTGCATTGCAGGCAGATTCTTTACCATCTGAGTCACCAGGGAAGCCCCTTCTGAGGTAGGTAAGATCCTTTTTACCGAGAGGGCAACCCAAACTTTGCTTGCCTGTGCAGAGCTAAACCTTCATGCCGGGACTTGACTTCGAGTCCAAGTCCATGTCATGCTTGAACTTCGGTGGTGTTCCTTTGGTGCTTCATGGCCCACTGGTTCATTGGGGTCAAGGAAAGGATGCAAAGAAAAATTGGTAGTAGAAGCAAACCCTCACATCACAAACGTGCATGCGGGAACCCATTCTGTCCTTTACCCCTGTACCCGTTGAATCGTCAAAATAATTCAACAAAGTAGGTACTATTAGTAGTCCCATCTTATAGACGGGGAAACTGTAGCTAAGAAGTTAAATAACATGCCCAAAGAGACACTGCTTACCAATAGTAGAGGTGGGATTTGAACCCTTGCGGTCAAGATCTGGAGTTTCTCATCACTGCCCATCTGAGAGTTTATGCTACCCAGGGCCCCTTCAAGCCACACTCCCTTTGAAGTAGGGAGCCTGGTTTCAGATCCCTCCTGAGGCCCATGAAGCTTGAGCGTGTCTCTGCACTTGCAACTGGAATCTGTTATTTGTTTTTTGACTGCACTGCATGGTATGCTGACCTTCCCTGACCAGGGATCAAATCCATGCCTCCTGCAGTGGAAGCTCAGAGTCGTAACCACTGGAATCTTGCAGAAGGCTCTCCCATCTGTTTTATCTGCATTATCCAATCCAAATTGTCACATGCGACTATTTAAGTTAAAATTAATTAAAATTCAGTTCCTCAGTGGCACAAGCCACATTTCAAGTGCTCAAGAGCCACATGTGGCGGTAGCTACTCTATCAGATAGAGTAGATATGGAACATGTCGAGTGTGGCAGTGCTAGGCTGGACAGTGTGAGATTGGGTCAGAACTCCGGGATTTGGATTTCAGCTTCATTAGCAATTGCCTTGGAGAAGGCAATGGCACCCCACTCCAGTACTCTTGCCTGGAAAATCCCATGGACGGAGGAGCCTGGTAGGCTGCAGTCCATGGGGTCACGAAGAGTCGGACACGACTGGGCGACTTCACTTTCATGCATTGGAGAAGGAAATGGCAACCCACTCCAGTGTTCTTGCCTGGAGAATTCCAGGGACCGGGGAGCCTGGTGGGCTGCCATCTCTGGAGTCGCACAGAGTCGGACACGACTGAAGCGACTTAGCAGCAGCAGCAGCAGCCATTGCCTTGGTCTCCAGCATCCTCCAGGGTGGTAAGTCAGAACCTGGTCCCTAGGAAGTGCTCTATAAGTGGTACTGTATTCTCATCATGAGCACTTCTTTTGGGTTAGATATGGGTTCCAGAGACCCTGTATCTTTTATCACTGTGTTAAATTACCCCAAACTTAGGAGTTTATGGCAACATAAATATCCCACAAAGTTCCCACATTGGGCTTCCTTGGTGGCTCAGTGCTAAAGAATCCGCCTGCCAATGTAGGAGATGTGGATCCCAGCCCTGGGTGGGAAAGAGCCCCTGGAGAAGGAAATGGAAGCCCACTCCAGTATGCTTGCCTGAAAAATCCCATGGACAGAGGAGCCTGGCAGGCTACAGTCCATGGGGTCACAAAGAGTTGGACACAACTGAGTGAGTAAACAACAAAAAGTAGTTCCCGTGGATCAGGAGTAAGCTAAGTGGCTCTGGGGTCTCGTGGGATTGTAGTCAAATTGTTGGCCAGAGTGGTGGTCTTCTGAAAGCTTGACTGGGCTGGAGGATCCATTTCCAAGATGGGGGTGCACGTGCACGTCTGGCAAGTTGGCATTGGCTGTTGATAAGAGTCCCTTGCCATGATGACCCCCAGAGGGCTGATTTGAGCATCCCCATGTCAAAGCAGGTGGCTTTTCCCAGAGAGTCATCTAAGAGAGCCAGGCGGAAGCTCACTGTCATTTCTACTAAATCTCATTGGCCACAGGAGTCCGCCCTGTTCACTGTGAGGGGACTGCAGGAGGGTAGGAATGCCAGGAGGCAAGACCACTCAGACACCATCTGAAAGGCTGGTTCTTACAGTCCCACTGCTGGTCAGCTCCACAGCGGGTAATTTACCTGGAATGCTAACCCCGAGTGGACACTGGTATATTATTTCTGAGAATTGGGCTGGAGATTCAAAGCCTTGTTGGACAACATTGGGCCAGTTTTGTTCATGATCCAGTCTTCCGAGGCACACTGTGGCTTGGGGAAATACTTCTTGATGGAAACGGAGAAGTTCCTTTCTGGGGTGTGGGGAGGCCTTCAGGCCAAACAGATTTCTCCTCGCCAATAATCTGTTATATGGTTTGGGAGAGTGAGATGGTCAGGATCCCAAGATGGCCCCCAATATTTCTACCTCCCTAGTGAATATGACCTGTCTGTTCCCTCCCCTTGAGTGTGGGCATGATCTCCAAAAATGATGGATGGGAAGGTCACATTGGGCAGCACAGGTGAAGGGGTTCTGCAGATGTAATAAAGGTTCGAAATTAGTTTTTGAGTTGGTAAAAAGGGAGATTACCCTGGGAAAGGAAATGGCAACCCATTCCGGTATTCTTGCCTGGGAAATCTCATGGACAGAGAAGCCTGGCAGGCTACAGTTCATGGCATCACAAAGAGCCAGACACAACGTAGCACCTGAACCACAATCAGGCAGATTGTGATTTGGGGAAAAACTTCTTGATGGAAATGTGGCATAAAATGCAGAGCAAAGTGACCTACCAATGTGCAATACAGAGCTTTGCAAGAAATTAAATTTTTGTATAGAATAATCGTTGCAAATATTCAGACAATAAAGCCCATGGCTAAAGGAAAACAGTTGAAGTTATGTAAAAGAGGGTCTGGAACCTTCCTGAAGAGAGTGGTGCTTTCTTGTTGACCCTGAACAAGCAAGCTGCCGTGAGTTCTACAGCTTCAAGGACATGAATTTTTCCAGCAACCATGTGCCTCCGAGAGACTGCAGCCCTGACTGACACCTTGATGACAGCCTTGGGAGCCCTTCAGTAGACGACCCAGCCAAGCTATGCCTGGACTCCTGACCCATGGAAACCGTGGGACAATAAAGAGTGTGGTTACAGCCTGCTATGTTTGTGGTAATCAGTTATGTAACAGAGAAAACAAATACAGGAAGTTCGCTTACTTCCTCTGTTATCCAGGCTAGAACACTGGAGTGGGTAGCCATTCTCTTCTCCAGCAATCTTCCCAACCCGAGGATCGAACCCGGGTCTCCTGCACTGCAGGAAGATTCTTTACTCTCTGAGCCACCAGGGAAGCCTCTCTCACTTACCTCCTCTGGACCATCAAATTCCTCATCTGTACATTGGAAGAGGCCTGCAGTGTTTGGATCGTCTCTAAAAGTGCTTCTGGGGAATTCCCTGGAGGTCCAGTGGCTAAAACTCCATGTTCCCAAGGCAGGGAGCCCAGTTTCGATTCCTGGTCTGGGAACTAGATCCCACATGCCGAAACAAAAGCTCCGGCATGCTGTAAATAAGAACCTATACCGACAAAAATAAATATTAAAAATTTTTTAAATGTGCTTCTGAAATAACAATAGCAACGACTAGTCCATATAAACTGGTTCACTTTGGGCCACTGCTGAAAGTGTGTTCCATGTTATCTTATTTCTCATGACATCTTTGGAGAAGGCAATGACACCCCACTCCAGTACTCTTGCCTGGAAAATCCCATGGATGGAGGAGCCTGGTGGGCTGCAGTCCATGGGGTCACGAAGAGTCGGACACGACTGGGCGACTTCACTTTCATGCATTGGAGAAGGAAATGGCAACCCACTCCAGTGTTCTTGCCTGGAGAATCCCAGCGACGGGGGAGCCTCGTGGGCTGCCGTCTATGGGGTCACACAGAGTCGGACACGACTGACGCAACTTAGCAGCAGCAGCAGCATGACATCTTATGAAACTGATCCAATTTTCCCCATTTACAGAAGAGGAAGCTGAGGCACAAAGAGGTTAAGTGTCTTGAACTAGACAAAGTCACACAAGACACACAACTAGTGTTCATACTGCTTGGCCATTGTCTGAAAAGTGGCTGTCAGCTCTGCATTCCTTCATTTTAAGGTGACCCTTCTGAAAATACATGCACATGATTAGTGTGAGAAGGGAGGGTGTGCACATACACATAGTGATTGTACATACACATCTTTCTTGACCTACAATCGGGCTATGTCCCAATAAATCCATCATAAGTTGAAAATAATTAACGTTGAAAATGTATTTAATTCACCTAACCTACCAAGTGAAAGTCACTCGGTCTTGTCCGACTCTTTGCAACCCCGTGGATGTTATAGTCCATGGAATTCTCCAGGCAAGAATACTGGAGTAGGTAGCCTTTTCCTTCTCCAGGGGATTTTTCCAACCCAGGGATGGAATCCAGGTCTCCCGCATTGCAGGTGGATTCTTTATCAGCTGAGCCACAAGGGAAACATCGTAGCTTAGCCTTTGTTGTTCAGTTACTAAGTCACATCCGACTCTTTGCGACCTCATGGACTAAAGCATGCCAGGCTCCTCTGTCCTCCATTGTCCCCTGGAGTTTGCTCAAATTCCTGTCCACTGAGTTGGTGATGCTATCCTGTGTGCGTGCATGCTAAGTTGCTTCAGTCGTGTCCGACTCTGCGACCCTATAGACTGTAGACCACCAGTCTCCCCTGTCCGTGGGATTCTCCAGGCAAGAACACTGGAGTGGGTTGCCACTTCCTCCTCCGGGGCTCAAACCTGCATCTCTTATGTCTCCTGCATTGGTAGGTGGGTTCTTTACTAGTGCCAGTTGAGAAGCCCTGATGCTATTCTAGCCCACCTTAAATGTACTCAGAACACTTACATTGGCCTAGAGTTGGGCAAAATCATCTAACACAAGGCCTATTTAATAATAAAGTGTTGAATCTCTCATGTAATTTATTAATACTGTATTGAAAGTGAAAAACAGATGGTTTTCAGTTTATCAGCTGCTTACCCTCACAGTCACCTGGTGGACGGAAAACCGAGGCTCATTGCCATGGCCCTAGCATCAGGAGAGAAGACCAGACTACCTATCGCCAGCCCAGAAAAAGATCAGAGTTTAAAGTATGGTTTCTACTGAATGTGTATTGCTTTCTCACCAGGTAAAGTGAAAACAATCATAATTGGAACCGTGGTAAGTCAGGGACCACAAAACCAGCTGAGTCCAGGATACTCCCACCCAGGATGAGGTGCTGCTACTGCTGCTAGGTCACTTCAGTCATGTCCGACTCTGTGCGACCCCATAGACGGCAGCCCACCAGGCTCCTCTGTCCCTGGGATTCTCCAGGCAAGAACACTGGAGTGGGTTGCCATTTCCTTCTCCAATGCATGAAAGTGAAGTCGCCCAGTCGTGTCCGACTCTTCGTGACCCCATGGACTGCAGCCTACCAGGCTCCTCTGTCCATGGGATTTTCCAGGCAAGAGTACTGGAGTGGGTTGCCATTGCCTCCTCCGGGATGAGGTGCTAGGGGTGTGTATTTACAGACACCAGCCAGGGTGGGGAGGGGATGCTTAGAACCTGACAGGGGCTTAGGATGAACTTGGCAGAGTAGGTCCCACTTTAAGATTCTAGCACCAGTGAGTCCATAAAGAACTTGGTCCCAAGGCTCTGCCTTAGCCCCCACCCTCACCCCTGAACTTTACTTGCTCCTTCCCCACCCCAGGGAGCTAGCAACCAGTTGTAACAGGTGTTCACCAATTTACCACTGAAATCATTGTTGTGGCACGGCTGTCCAACCTGCCTTTGTCCCTTGGGGTCTGGAACAGAGCCAGGTCTGAACCTTTTTGGGTGAATATGGTCAGGGCTGCTGTTGCAAAACTCAGGAGATGTCACCCTGCTGGTTTCATTCCCCTTAAAACCACTTCCTCTCTCCTCTGCCATCTTCATGGTCTGTGCCCACAGCCATCAGCATCCTCCCCAGGGAGGAAGGTGTCTGAGAATATTACCCATACTGTGGTCATGATGAATTTCTATTTAAAGAAACTCAACTTCAAAGAAACAGAAGAGAGAGAGAAGCTCAAAGTTCAATGTTCCCAGAAGACTTAAACCAAAAGACTTGTGTTTTTTTTACCCCCCAGTGGGCTCTCAGGCAGCGTGAATGCTGGTAAACTGGGAGATTTGGGGAATGGAGATTTTTACCTTATTCACAGCAAGAATACACTATGTACCCCATCCACTCCCTACCCCCAATCCCACCCTTTGTAACATACACATATGCTACCTACACATAGCAGGGAATTAAGAGTGTTAAAGACTATGAAGTAGAAAATTAAAAGAATCTCAGAGCCCCAGACTTTGCATCAAAAGTATAGGATTCAAATCAGATGCTGCCATCAACCTGCTCTGTTTCCTGGGTCTTCTCTCTCAGAGCCTCTGTTTCCCCATCTGTAAAATGAGGATGAAGTATGGAGGACAGCAATGACTCTCAACTTTGTTCTGATCCTGAGAACATGAAAAAGTGAAGATTATCTTTAAGGACACGAACTGTTTAACTATGAATACTCAATGCTTGGGAGGACAGCAGTGCCACCTGCTGGTTTCACACTGCACTTGCAAAATCCAAATTTAATAGCTGCCAATACAATCCCAATCAGAGAAGGCGATGGCATCCCACTCCAGTACTCTTGCCTGGAAAATCCCACGGACGGAGGAGCCTGGTAGGCTGCAGTCCATGGGGTCGTGAAGAGTAGGACACGACTGAGCGACTTCCCTTTCCCTTTCAATACAATCCCATGCTCTTATTCATTGAGCACTTATTCAGTGTTCAAGCGTTGCAATGTACCTCCTAGGCCACACCAGGATAAGCTCTTTCCCACATGAAGCTCACAGTCTAGAGCGGACAACTGACGTGTACATAAAGCCCTTTAATCCAAGGTGGGCAGTACATGGCTCTAGTGGGATTCTATGGGAAAACAAGATGGAAAGCCTGGGGCCGGAGCCAGCTTCGTGGGCTTGTGACCTTGACAGGCACACAAGACCCTGTGCTTGGCAGGGCCCTGCCTTGATTTCATGCTCCGCTATCTCTGTCTTGAAAGTCTGTATAATTTTTGAACAAGGGGTTATATATTTTCATTTTGCCCTGGGCCTGCAAATTATGTAGCCAGCCTTGGGGACATTTTTTTTTTTTTTTTAATGT
>NW_011483757.1:84775-85365 GCF_000754665.1 Bison bison bison | reverse complement strand
TTTTTTTTACATATAACATTATATTAGTTTCTGTGTACAACATAATGATGCAATATTTGAATACAGTGTCAAACGATCACCATATTAAGTCTAATTAGGGATTTTTTTTTTTTTTTGGCTGTGCTGGGTCTTCATTGCTGCTGCACACTGGCTTTCGCTAGTTGCGGTGTGCGGGCTTCTCACTGAGGTGGCTTCTCTCGTTGCGGAGCAATGGCTCTAGAGCCCAGGCTCAGTAGTTGTGGCATACAGGTTTAGTTGCCCTGTGGCATGTGGGATCTTCCTGGACCAGGGATCAAACCCCTGTTCTCTGCATTGGCAGATGGATTCTTACCCACTAGACCACCAGGGAAGTCCTGAATTAGGGAAATCTTGAAGGCGCTGTCTGAGATGAGTTTGGAGAACAGAGCAGTAGTGGAGTGGAGGAGGAAGCCTCTTCTAGCAAGGAAAACGGAGAGGGAGGGTAGTTTGATGTTAGACAGATTCAGGCTTGGGGGAGAGAAGACCTCCCAGGACAATCCAGCAGCTGAAACTCAGAAGACAGGCCAGGGTTGGAGCTCTGAGGGCACAGACTTTCGTAGGTGGAGATCGGA
>NW_011483757.1:77286-84675 GCF_000754665.1 Bison bison bison | reverse complement strand
GAAAGTGCAAAAAATAGAGCTGCATGACTGGGCTTTCAGGCCAAGCTAGGTCCTTGGCTTCCGGGTCTCCTGCCTGGTGGAGTGGTAGAGGAAGTTCTTGAGGGCAGAACTGGAAAGGCCCTTGAGCCCCAACTCCCCGAGAGACCTTTTAGCATTTTTACAAGTGGCTTCCTGCTTCAATCTCACAGGGCAGTGAGCTCAAACTCTCCTGGGACGGGCATTCACGTGGAGGACATTTTCCATCCATTTATTCCCTGGGTTCCTCAGCCAGGATCCACTCCCAGGGGCCATGGCAGACTGAACAAGCTTCTCTTTCCCATCATTGTGGGTTTCAGTCTGCTGATGGCAGAGAACGGAACTTAGCCAAGCGTTTGAGGACTCTAAAAGTAAAGCCCATTTTGCCCCCTTGGGAAATATCAGCTTCTTCTTTTTCACGGAGGTTTCCATGTTCTGGGGAAAGCATCTCAGGAAATGAACTTAGAGCATAAAGAAAGGCCCAGAAGGGTGAGAGCCCTTGACCCACATTTCAGACCAGTTCTCCCCTTTCGGCACCCCCAGGGGCTGGTACAAGTAGTTGGCACCTACAATATCTGTGTCATGGTTTCCACAGCCCAAGTCAGGACCCTCCATGACACAGGTTCCTCCCTGTGGGGCACACATTTGGCAGAGGGTGGAGAGTCTGGGCAGTGATGAATTGCAGTTTTATCCCTAGGCTCCATCCAAAGAAGCTACTCTTTCTTGATTATTGCCCAGCAGATCCCATGAGTTCTGCCTAGAGTTGTCCTGGGAAAGTTTTGTTTTGGGTCTTGTGGTTGCCCCTGGGCCTGCCCAGAGGCAGCAGGTGGTCCTCAGAGCAGGGACAGGGGCTCAGGGATGCTGGCTACCTCTGAACCCCGTTGCTCCTCCAGGAAGTATCACAAGTGAGCTATCTGCTCCACCACACATGTTGTCCTCTACTCTGTGTGTATGTGGGGGGAAGCACACTGGGCCACCTCCCTCTGGGAGGAGGTGGGTCATACAGATACAGGGAGTACCACACTCCCTGCCCTGGCTGGGAGTTGATGCCAACACAGCAGAGCAATCTCCGACCCTTAGGACTGACTGCATCTTACCAGGCCTTCGAAAGAAATGCCTGGGTAGACAATTAAGATGGCAAGACCTGACCACTACACCAGGGACCTACCCAGCCACCAAAGTTGTGGACCAGAGGGCAAACATCTGAATGGGTACTGTGCCTGGCTCCAGCCAGAAAAAGACTAAGGAAAGGACTGAGCTTTGTACTGCAGAGTGGAAGCCAGCACTCCAGGACAGGTTCCCCATGCTCCAGAAGGGACTTGGTGCTTGGAGTGGGACCCAATGTTCCAGGCAGGACCTGGTGCTTTGGGGCCATCAGGGCAAGCGTGAGCCCATGCCCCATATGTGTGAAATATCACCCGTTTCTTCCTTCAGGAAATACAGCTGCCTGGAGGGTCACTGCTCTAGGCTTTTTACAATGTGTGAAACTGTATGCCAGACCCAGAGAGATGGAGAGAAACAAAGATGCAGGGACAGGGATGCACAAAGAAGAGAGATCTAAGGAAACTCCCTGGTGGTCCAGGGACTAAGACTGCACTTCACCGCATGTGGGACGGGTTCCACTCCTGGTCTGGGAATTAAGATCCCACAGGCCACGTGACATGGCCAAAAACAAAAACCAAAAAAACTATAGTTACTTCGGGAGAGAGAATGTCAGAGTGAAAAAGACAATGATAGAGAAAACCACACTCCTGACCGGATACAAAGGGAGCATCACTCAGGCGGGGTCTTCCTAGAAGGAAAAGACGAGGGAGTAACCGGTGAAAGACCCGCAGGGCCAGGTTTCTAGGGCGAGAGCTTTCTGCAAGTCGGTCTTCAGCTTTCACTTGCGCAGCACCGAGGCGGAAGGCAGGGCTCAGGACCCAGAAAACCCTCCCCCGGCCAGGTCTCAGCGTCCAGGCCGCTCCTCCTACGTCTGGATGAAGAGGTGGAAGTTGGTGCGCGTGAACTCGTGATGGATGCTCTCCAGGAGCGCGTCGGCGTCAGCGGCGGGCGCCGCCAGGGCGCCCGGGGCCCCCGGCCGCGCGCTGTACTCGGGCGTGTAGGTGAAGGAGAAGGCGCTGGGGTAGAAAAGGCCGTCGGTGCGCACGAGGCTCACGGGCACTGTGATGGGTGTGCGCAGCCAGCGCCAGTCGCTGCCGAAGACGGCTACGTCGGGTACCACACACACCAGGGACCGCGGGCTCCTGGGGGTGGGGCATCGAGGTCGGGGCAGCAGCGATGCTGATGGCGTGCACCCCACTCCCCACCAGCTCCGTTCTCTGGGAGACAGGGAAACCCCCCACCCCCATACCTGTACATGGTTTCCGCTTCCACGTCCCCGAACCACACCTTGAGCCCCGCGTGGAAGTTCTCACCGTGGAGCTCCAGGGTGGCCACGTCGCCCCCGCCACTCAGCTGGGGGAGGGTGAGACCAAGGGGTGTGGGAGAAGCGGGGGGCGGGGTGGGGGAAGCTGAGAGCTCGAAACCCTCCCTCACCTGCACTCCCGCCCCGCCCAGAGCAGTCAGGATCCACGCCCGCCAGCGGCCCGCAGCGCCCGGATTCACCTCGAGGGTGCTGATGAGCGGCACGGGAGTGACCGGCTCCCGGGTGCACGCCAGGCTGGTGCTGAAGGAGAATTCCACCGACTCGGTGCCGATGATGGTCCAGCAAGAGTTGTCGTTGAGCAGCGCTCTGTTGGCCTCGTTGGGGCAGGGGGAGGCCTGAGGGGAGACCCCAGGGGATGGAGAAGAAGCTGCGGCCAGGGGCGGCCTTCAGCGCAGCCAGCCGGCGCAATGCCGGGGCTTCCGCATTCCTAACGTTCCAGTCCTGGGCTCTGCGGTTTACCTGCCCTGCGAGCTCGGACCAAACCTTTAATTTCTCTATTTAGAATTACCTCAGCTCGCTGGACTAGCTGGTTTCTAAAGATCTATGTTCTTAGAATTCTAGAATTCCATTAAAAAAAGAAAAAAGAAAAGAAAAACATTGTGCAATCCTGTGCCCTAAACATTCCAACACTTTAAAATGCTTTTGGAAGGATTATTGCTCAATAATGGAGAAGGCAATGGCAACCCACTCCAGTACTCTTGCCTGGAAAATCCCATGGATGGAGGAGCCTGGTAGGCTAGGCTGCAGTCCATGGGGTGCTGAGCGACTTCACTTTCACTTTCATGCATTGGAGAAGGAAGTGGCTACCCACTCCAGTATTCTTGCCTGGAGAATCCCAGGGACAGGGAGCCTGATGGGCTGCCATCTATGGGGTCGCACAGAGTCGGACACGACTGAAGCGACTTAGCAGCAGCAGCAGCAACACTGCTCAATAATAATGTGATTTTCTACGTATTATGATTTTATCTCAACATTCCATGATAATGTTCTTTGTATTGCTTAATAATAATAGCAGTTTTTCATATTTGACAATCTTATGTCTTAACAGTCCATAATTCATCTTTGCTCAGTAATACTCAAAAGTTAGTTAAGTCGCTCAGTCGTGTCCGACTCTTTGCGACCCCGTGTGGACTGTAGCCCATCAGGCTCCTCCGTCCATGGGATTCTCCAGGCAAGAATACTGGAGTGGGTTGCCATTTCCTTCTCCAGGGGATCTTACCGATCCAGGCATCGAACCCAGGTCTCCCGCATTGCAGGCAGATGCTTTAACCTCTGAGCCACCAGCCAAAAGTACTATTTATTACTGATTTTTATTTGCATTCTACAATTTTTTTTTTCTTGGCCCTGTGCCTCTGGGCTTGTGGGATCTTAGTTCTCAGACCAGGGATGGAACCCCAGCCCCCTGCGGTGGACGTGCAGAGTCATAACCACTGGACCACCAGGGAATCCCCCTACAATTTTATATCACAACATTCTATGACATTAATGGCCTTTGGGAAGGAGCATTGCTCAATGCTACTATTACTATTTTTTTCTACATTCTCTGATTCTATCCTGATAGTCTTCATGTCTAACATTCCATAGGAGGCAGTGTTGCTCAGTGAGTAGCAACCACGATGGTGCTGATAATGGTGATCTTACATCCTACTGTTCTTTGCGGTTCTGATTTTCTGGGATGCTTGGTGCTGAGAGTCTCTGCTTCTCACCTGAAACTGCACCACCTTCTCTGTAGCGAGACATAAGTAGGTGCCGCCTCCTCCTGGAGGGCCACCGGGAAACTGGAATGCACACTTGTGGAGTTGCGAGATGGGCTCATCCACGTCGAGGAGGGCACACTGTTTGGCTACTTTGCGGATGATCTATGGCAGAAGTGTGGGGGAGGTGTGGCAGCAGGGTGCCTGGGTGCCCACAGGCTGCCCTCCCAGCCAGCTCTCTGCTACCCCAATAGCCATGCAGAATGCTGGAATATTGCTGGCATATCCGCCCCCTCACCATGACAGCTCCCACAAACGCTGAGTGTCTCCAATGAGAATAGGGGTCATCATGCTTTGGGTGCTCACCCTCAGCCCTTCCCTTGTGGACGGATCTGGGGTGACCCGTCCAGCCATGCCCTCCCTTCCCATACCATTGGAGGTAGGGTGATGCCCGTGACCGTGCAGACGAGCTGCACCAGGGAGCCGTAGCGGACGTAGCCCTCTCGAGGCGGGAAGTCCCCCTGGGAACACTGTTCATCAGCTGAGAAATAAACAGAAGGCAGGAGGGCTTCAGGGGTTCTAAGCTTCTGTCCCAAATCCTTCTGCCTCTGGCTCCGCCTCGAGTCACATAAGGGTCTTATGTGCAGGGTTAGCACACAGAGAGGTGGCTCAGGCTGAAATTTCTCAGCCTGGAGAAACCCTCTGTGGCCCATCCTTAGAATGCCTGTGCTCTGGGGGCAGGGGCTGAGCTGGGGAAAGGGGTTGGATGCCGGAGTCAGAGTAGCTGGGTTCAGTTACTGACTCACTAGGACTTTTGACAAGTCTTTTGGTGTCTGTAAGCCTTGGTTCCATGGGGCAACATTTACTTCCCTGGATGAGTTGTGGTGAAGATGAAATAAGTGAATGCATGTGAAGTGCCCAGCCCCGGGCCTGCTTGTGGGATTACCCAGGTGGAGAGTGAAGGCAGCCCACTGGCGTGCACTGGCCACAAAGTCCCCATCCTCCACGGAGAGGTAGCGCGTGGAGACCGTCTGGGAACGCAGGCGGTTGAAGAGGGAGACCTTCGAGCCCGAGGATATGCACACTGTAAGGGGAGGTGGAGTCAGTGCCCGGGCCTGGCTTGGCCCCTTGGAATTGCCAGTGAAGTTCCCACCCTCTGTCCCCTGAGCCAATCTGGGTCAAATTCCCAGACACACTAGCCTGGGAATTCATTGTCTCATGGCTATTTATCCAGCACCTGCTATAATCCTGCTTCTGTACCTCTGTCTGGTCCTTTTTGCTGCCTGGGCAGGAAAAACAAGTAGTTACTAAATGCCCTATGCTCTGTGCCAGGCACCAAAGGGTGAATTAGATCTAGTTTTGCTCTGGAGGAGTTCACAGTCTCAGAGTGGGGACTGGGAATAAATAGAAACTTTCAGTAGGATGTAGTAAGGGCTGGCTGGGTTCCAGAAGGCTTCCTGGAGGAGGTTATACTCTTAGCTGGGGAGGACGAGGTAGGTAGGAGTTGCTCAGGAGACTGTATAAGCAAAAGGCATGTGGTGTGAAATAGCAGTATATTTCTACGGTTTAATATTGATCTCTTTCATCCTTTAGCACAAATTCAGAGCCACCATTCTGCTTTCTGATTGGATTTTGAGCACCCGGGGAGAAAGCACTGGGCCATCATCCACTCTTCCCCCACAGTGCCAGGCATACTGTGGGTGCTCAATGTATATTTCACCCAAGTTCCCATCCATTATCATAATGATGATAGCTAACGTTCATTGTTTTTCAGATACTGTTTTAAATGCTGAACTTGAGTTAGCTCTTTTGCTTCTCAACAGCCTTCTGCAGTAGATAATATTATCTTTACTCAAGAGAACAACTCCCTCAAGACCACACAGCTAGCCAGCGGCAGAGCCAGGATTCAAACCCAGGCCACCTCGCTCCAGAATCTGCACTTAAAACCATCTCACTATACCCACTAAGCATTCCCTGGCCCTGTCCTCACACCAGCGGCCAGCCAGCGCACTGCCTGAATCTGAGACATCCTTCAACGTTTTTAACAGAAAGCAAACAAGGTGCGGGGTGGGAGTGGGCTTGAGTCACATCAACTCAAGTTCAAATGCTGGCTGGACCACTTTTCTAGGTGGGCAAACCTAAGCAAGTCATTTGGAAGGTGATGGGCCCCAATATTTCTTTTTTTCTTTTCCTTTTTTCTGGTCCCACTGAGTGGCATACAGGATCTTAGGGTTCACCAACCAGGGATCAAGCCTGAGTCCCCTACAGTGGAACCACAGAGTCTTAACCACTGGACTGCCAGGGAAGTCCAAGGCCGGAACATTTCTTAAACGAATGGAGGGATGTTCCGCGTCTCATTTTTCCTCACCTACCACTCACCTTACAAGGATGAGCATCAAACAGGGTGATGAATGTACATGCCTGCCAAGAAAGGCCCCCTTTCCCCAGCTTCTCCCTTCCATTTTCCAGGGAGGGTGATGGTGTTATTGTCATTCAGGCTTTTCCCCCCTGTATTTTCAAACCCATTAGCCCCGGGGTTTATCACTTGGCATCCAGGGCTTATCTCCAACTGTCTCTTTGATCAGCTATGTGTGTCTCTCCCCTGTTAGGCTAGGCTGTTCCTCCAGAACAGACACTTGCAATGCACATCAGGCACTGAATAAATATTTTTAACTGAATTTCCTCTGCCTTTTTATTATATTTTGTCTTCGGTTCAGCACATGCCAGCTATTTTGGGGACCCCCAACCTCAAATTGGGTACCTAAGCCACACCCATTCATCCAGACCCGGCCCCGCTTTCGGCTCACACTCCCAGGCCTCTCCCCCTCCCCCTTCCCAAATCAAGCAGCTTGCAGACCTGGGGCACCTCCCCAAGCCCGCCCCGCGGCCAGGCCCCGCCCCCGCTCACGGTCGGTGTTTTTCAGCGACTGTTTCTTCTGCGAGGGCTTGGAGATGACCTTGATGAGGCGGCTGTGGAAGGGGCCCAGCTCCCGGCCGCCTCGGAGCATGAGCCGCAACACCAGTCGGAAGTGCTTCCTCTTGTCTGCGTCCGAGATGTACAGAGTCTTGGCGCAACTGAATTCCTACCGGGTTCGCGAGGACAGGGTCGTCTCATCGCAGCCCTAAGTCCCGGGATGAGCCCACCTCCCCCAGTTATCTGACGCCCGCCCCGTCGGACGTAACATGACAGGTCCAAGCTCTTGGACTCAGCCTCAAGGCAGAAACCTGGTCTCTCCGCATCCCCACCTATCT
>NW_011483757.1:74682-77186 GCF_000754665.1 Bison bison bison | reverse complement strand
CAGCCCACCCACCCCCACCGCCCCCCTCCTGCCATGCGCTCTCACCCTGGAGTCGGGCTGCTCTTCGAAATTCAACTTCTGCGTCTCGGCGGCGCTGCCGGACGCGCCGTCTAGTCCCATGTAACCGCAGACCAGGGGCCCAGTCTGCCCTGCTTGGTGGGCTGCAAAGGGATGGGAGCCGGCTCTGGAAGCACTCAGGTGTCAGCCAGGCAACCTTAGTTCTCGCCGCCAGAGGGCGCGGCGAGACTGCGCCTGAGAACCGCCCCGCTCCCGGGCCCTGCAGAGTGGCTGGTCCACTTATAAACTGAGCCGCCCGGCCGCCCTGGAGTCCGCCCTCACCTTGGCCCGGCACTGGCTTCACCCTCCAGCCCGGACCTGCGAGGTAGACACAGGGCGGCGGGCAGAAGAACCTGCGGAGACATGTAAGCGCCAGACTCGTATATCCATCTCCACTTTAGTGTCCTGCCTTTGAGGCGTCTCAAAGATAGCAGAAAGCCAACGGAATCCTTGATTCCTCCTCCATCTCTCCAAGTTTCTCCGCGACTGTGAACCCCATTAATACCCGAATCTTTCTTTTCTTTTTTTCACATTCCTCACTCAATCCATCAGAAAGTCCTATCCACCACCTTAAAACATATTCAGAATCCATTGACTTCTGACCACCTCCATCTTTGTCCCAGCTGCCATCAGTTTGCCTGGACCACTGTATCAGCCTCCCATTGGTCTCTCTGCTTCCACTCCTACCCTCCTTCGACCTGTTTTTCACACAACAGCCAAATGGGGGGTTGCTTTTTTTAATTTTTTTTCCTGTTTTTAGGGTATGTTGCTTATCTTAAGATCCTCCAGTGGTTTAAATTCAAAGTACTTACATGATCTGGCCCCTGCTTACTTCTCCAACTTCACTTCCTATGATGACCCCTCTCCTTCTCTAATTCCAGCCACTCTGACTTCTTTTGGCCTCGAACAGGCCAAGTTAGTACCAAGTGAGTCAAGGTCTTTGCCTTTTTCATTGCTTCTAATTAAAATATGCTCCCCCCAGATTTCCTCATGTCTGACTCCATTTTCACATTCAAGTCTTAGTTCAGATGTCATCTCCTCAAAAGGCCTTCCTACCACCTTGACCTTGCTAGCTAAATACACCCCTGCCCCTCAGTTTCTATCACCTTGCCTATTCTGTTTCCCTTCTAGCTCTCATCCTCACCTGGGAGCATCTTCTTCACTGATTTGTGAGGTGTTTATTGTCTGTCTCTCTCACACTAGAGCAAAGATGCCACAAGGGCAGTCATCGTATCTGTCTTGTCCAACTGTGTGCTGGGTGCCCAGCAGTGCCAGAGAGCCTGACACATGATAAGCACTCAGTAGGCAGTTGTGGAATGAATGAATGGGTGAATGAGTGAATGGGGACTGTAGATTCACAGGGTGGTTCTGCTACAGGTCAAAGTCGGGGATCATGGTGACTGAGGGAAAAAGGCCGCGGATTGGCTGCGAGCAGAGCCCTGCGTCCTCTCCGGGTTCTGTGTGTGGTGAGCGTGCATATGCGTGCTCAGTCATGTCTGACTCTTTGCGATCCCATAGACTGTAGGCTCCTTTGTCCATGGAACTTTCCAGGCAAAAAAAAATACTGGAGTGAGCTGCCATTTCCTTCTCCAGGGGATCTTCCCGACCCAGGGGTCGAACCCATGTCTCTTGTGTCTCCTGCCTTAACAGGTGGACTCTTTACCACCTGCACCGCCTGGGAAGCGAAACAGGGAGGGGACCACAGGGCTAAAGGCGGGCCCTGGGACCTTGGAGGGCCACCGAAGGACCTACCTCTTCTCATTTCCGTATGATTTCTGGGCCACCTTCGCGTGCAGGATCCAAACCGTCTGCTCGCACTGCTGCTGCAGGCAGCGGCGCACGCCTTCCCTCAGGACCGCACTGGGCTCCGAAGACGACCTGGGACTGGGTGGGGGCGGGCCGGGCACCCGCAGCAGGGAGCTTAGAGACCCAAGTGGGCAGATTGAGTAAATGAATGGGAGGAAGGAACCCTCCTAGTTCTGCCCCCTCGGCAGAGAAGAAGCCTTAGACAAGAGAGGCGACTTGAGTGTAAGCTGTGGGCTAAATATTTGGGTGGTATGGTGCTCAGTGAGGTCTTCGTGGCGACCACCGGGACCACCCAGGCGCCACTCCGCAGGTCTGGCTCCATGCCCACTGCAGCCTGGAGCCCTGGGGTGAGGCCCCAGCGGCATAAAGCCCTCACTTGTGCCGGCCTTGAGACGGAGGCTGAGTTTGTAAGGGCGCATGGCTTCCCAGCACCCTTAGGGGACCCACCCCGGGGCAGTCCTGATGCGGTTTGGGGGTGGGGGCGAGGAGAGAGAGTAGGGGAGAGTGGTTGCTGGACCCCGGACCAGAAGAATGCTCTCTGGCCGGTCAGCAGATGCCTGAAAAAAATGGACGGGCACCCCAAACTGTGTGCCCAGGATCTTGGAATATTTTCGTATTTTTCTGGTTAAAGCAACACTCCC
>NW_011483757.1:73546-74582 GCF_000754665.1 Bison bison bison | reverse complement strand
ACCCCTTATGTCCCAAGAGTAGGCGTCTACTGCTGTCTCAGCTTTCCTTCCCCCTGAACACAGGGCCTTCATCGGCTGTGGAGGGGGCCAGTCAGGGCCTAGGGGCCTGGGTCTTCTCCGCCAAGGTGTTTTGATGGGCGAGGATGGCTGGGCCCAGGACCTCAGTAATTGCAGAGAACGTGGAAAGGCGTCCGTGAGGGCAGGATCCGAGGCACCACCAGGTGGGGCCTGGGGAGAGCCATGAAGCCTCAGGCTGCCCTTCTGAACCCCTTATCCCTCCTTGCAGGACCAGAACCAGAGTCCGGGGCCTCTCTCCACCCCTGAAAGGGGCGGCGGGGTCAAGAGCCCGGCCGCGCCCTCGGAAGCGGGGCCAAGCAGCCGGCGGCCGAGCCAGGCCCCGCTCCGCCCCTTGGGGCTCTCCCCGGGGAAGGGCCTCGGAGGCTTCCAACGCATTCCGGCTGCGGAGAGCGTAGCCGCCCAGCCTCCCGCGGGAGCTCGATTCCCGCCCCGCAGCTCGCGTCTGTGGCTTCAAGGGTGGCGGGAGCAGGGGGCGTCGCGCTGGCCCCGCCCCAGCCCTCAGAGGGAGGGGGGGTCGCTCCCTGCAAGTGGGAGGGGTCGCGGCCCGCGTTCCCCCTCCCCACCCTCCGGCCCCCGGGTTAAATGCGGCCGCCGCCTCCACCCGCTCCAGCTGCCTGGCTGTCCCCACCTCGGGCACACTGCCCGCGCCGGTACCTGGTCCAACTGCCAGGGAGGCTCCGCCCGTCGGCTCCGCTCTGCGGCCGCGCCTCTGAGCTGTCCGGCAGGCTCAGGTGAGTCAAAGGGCCCGGGGGTGCCGAGGGGTCTGCGGGGAGCAGGCATCCAGCCAGACCAGGCGCCGTTATTTAGCCGCGGCTGCACCGCCTACGGTGCCCCGTCTGACCTGCAGTGCCCTTCCCCACCTCTGCAGGGCCCTCTCCAAATAGAGTCCCCAAGAGCACGGCCGCCAAAACGGAGAAGGGGGACCTTATCCCCAATCTCCTCCCTCTAGGAACCCCCG
>NW_011483757.1:70310-73446 GCF_000754665.1 Bison bison bison | reverse complement strand
GTTTGTTCTTCAGCCAACTCTTGAATTATTCACAAACCTCTCCTCCCTCGAGAATCCACTTTCTCCATCCTAAGGGCATTTCTTAAAGCAAGGATTAACCCCCTCAAGGAGCTCCGGGTTCTGGAGTCAGTCCTGTCACCTTGCCACGCTGCTGTGTGACCTGGGCAAGACATTACCCTCTCTGGTCCTGGCTCCTTCCTCTCTAGAATGAGGACTTGGAAGGGTGATGAACTTGGACGCAAGCCCTATTTTGACTTTCTAGGATTGGGTGGAGGTGGGGTGCCAAGCGAGATATTGGATCAGGCCAAGAGCAGGAGGAGGGGAAACTTAAGATTTAGGGGCCCAGGAGCTTCTGCAGACAGGAACAGATGGGAGGGGGCCAAGGTGCCTTGTGCCTGTACCCTCGTGCTCCCCAGGGGTGCTCCCCGGCTGGGCTGTGGCCCACGCTGGAGGAGGCATTCCACACCCGCCCACCTCCAGGAGCGGCTAGCACGTCTGGCTTAGTCACCCTCCCACGACAGGTTCTGCCAGAGGGGTATTTGTTCCTCTACCGACGCTGAAAGGCAAAGGAGGTGAGGATCCGCAACGAGGAGGGAGCCTAGAGGGAGCGACAGGCACCCGGCCTTTCTCAGAATAGAATCATTCACGGAATTGGGGAGGGGGCGGGGCTGCGGTTGGATTAGGGGCAGCTGGCCCCCTCTGCCAAGAAACAGAAACATAAAAATGGCTAGCACAGCTTCAGCAAGGGGCGAGGGGATTGGGGTGGAGTAGGGACCCCAGGGAGGGAATGGAAGAAAAAGAGGTGACGCCTAAGGACCAGCTTGCCAGGTCGCTCTGAAGGAAGAACGGGAGCCAGGAGTCCTAGGTTCCTTTGCAGCTCGGCGGGCCACCTTCTTGGGCCTCACTTTTCGCATCTATACAATGGGAGTCCTTCGTGATTCTCAACGGGCGTCGCCAAGGGCCAAGAGAGAGTGAGCGCTCACCTGCCCCCACGGGGTCCATGGCTGAGTCCGGGGGCGTCCAATGCCACTGTCCCCGGAGCCCACCGTGCGCACTTCTGCTCCTCTGCTCTAGCGCTGGATATATTCTACCCCACCCTTATCTCCAAGGCCCTGGGGCTCCTGGCTCCCTGTTTGCTTTGGGCAGGAGCACCTGCTGGGCAGATGTGGGCTTCCCACGGCCACCTAGCCAACACAGCTAGACTCAAGAGGGCGCCCCCTGGAGACCTTTCCTGAGAGCAGGCGGGAAGGGGCGGTACCAAGTCACAAGTTTATCCGCGTGGTGGGTTTCGGCCAAGGCGACAGCAGGCCTGCATTGGGGCCCTGCCTGTTTGAGTCGAGGGGTGGGGTGGTGGTGGGTGGGAGCACAGCCACACAGAGCTGCCTTGTGTGCAAAGGGGAGGGGGCGAGCTGGGGAATGGCTTCCCTCTGCAAAGAGTCACGCGGCTGCTCCTTGGAACCCCATAGGCGTAGGATTATATCCTGGAGGAGTCACTTTCTTGCCACGCGACTTTGGGTACACGCAGTGAAGTTTCTGAGCCTCTTTCCTGATCTATACTCTGGGGACAGCAACAGCCTTGGACTCAGAATTGTTGAGAGGACTCAATAAATGCCACAGTGCATGAAAAGCATTTATCATCGTGCCTGGCACTGAGGAAAGGCCTTTCCTTTTAAATTTTTGTATATTTTTAAATCTACTTTCTATTTATTTACTATTCTACAGTTCTGAAAAGCAGAATTCCCTGTGTTTGCAGCAAACTCACTGTGATGAATTTTTTTTATAATGAAAATTTTCACCATGCACGAAACTAGAGAGATTAGTAAAATAAACCCATGACCCTCCTCCCCCTCCAAATGCCCATCACCTAGAATAACAGCTCTGTAAACACTATTGCTCTGATAATTTTCTTTCCTCTTCAGGCTCCGACACCTCCGTTCTCTGTTGGCTGAGTGCCATGAGGGGGCTTCTATATTCGCTGCTGCCCCTGTTGCTGCTCCTTCTCCAGCCTTGGGAAACCCAACTGCAGTTGGCAGGTGAGCCAGGGCCCATCCTCACCAGCAGGCGGGGAAGGGAACAAAAGCGGGTTCTCGATCTGCAGCCAACTGCACACCAGGGAGAGAAAAGGAAGAGCTTTGGAACTCTAAGGGGTTGGGTTCAAGTTCACAGCTTCGCTTCTGTGGGCCTCAATTTCCCCAGTCTGTATGATGTGGCTTGGAGGCAGATAAGTTGGGCTCATGCAGAACTGCCCAGTTGGCATTTCATTTTTAAAAGTTAATTGAAAAAAAAAAAAGTAGGCGATTTCCCATTAAAAAAAAAAAACGATTTGGGGCTTCTCATGAAAAGACTAAAGATCTGCTAACATGGGATCCTCAGGGCTGGAAGGCAACATTTGGTTGGGCTGCCCACTTCAGGAACCATATGGGCTCTCTGGATGTCCACCGTCTTAACCCCAATACATTCCCTCCTTTATTTACGTGGCCTGCCTGGCTCCTAGAGGCATTTGAGTTTGCTACATCCCTTTGTCCACCCTCCGAATGGATAATACCTCCTCAGAGTAGCTCTCAGAGCTGTAGGATAGAGATTCTGTGCAGTCTCCTTCCCCAGGCCCTCAGCAAATGCTGGGCGAGTGGATGGATCTAACCTGCATTTGCAAGGTTAATTCTGAGCTGGGCGCAGTTACGCCGGGAGAGCATGTTCCGCTCTGGGTTTCCCTGAGGGTTCTCCCGGGACTCGAGGCTTTGCTAACCTAAGAGACCCTTTCCTGATCTCTTCGCAGGTCCCAGGTGCAGTTCTGGGCCCCTGGATTTGGTGTTTGTGATTGACAGCTCGCGCAGCGTGCGCCCCTTCGAGTTCGAGACTATGCGGCAGTTCCTGGTGGGCCTTCTCCGCAGCTTGGACGTGGGGCCCAACGCCACTCGCGTCGGCGTGATCCAGTATTCGAGTCAAGTGCAGAGCGTCTTCCCGCTCCGAGCCTTCTCGCGCCGCGAGGATATGGAACGCGCCATCCGCGCTCTAGTGCCGCTGGCGCAGGGCACCATGACCGGGCTGGCGATCCAGTACGCCATGAATGTGGCCTTCAGTGTGGCCGAGGGCGCGCGCCCGCCGGAGGCGCACGTGCCTCGCGTGGCCGTCATTG
>NW_011483757.1:59899-70210 GCF_000754665.1 Bison bison bison | reverse complement strand
GGGCGCGCCCCCGCGGCATCGAGATCTACGCCGTGGGGGTGCAGCGCGCCGACGTGGGCTCCCTGCGCGCCATGGCGTCCCCCCCGCTGAACGAGCACGTCTTCCTCGTCGAGTCCTTCGACCTTATCCAGGAGTTCGGCCGGCAGTTCCAGGGCCGGCTGTGTAGTGAGTGAGGGGAGCGCTGGACAGAGTCCCCAACTCTCCGCCGCTCGGATTCCTGTTCCCACCGCAGTGAAATCCTGACCCCTCTCGGTGGCTCCGCCCATCACGTTTAGCCCCGCCCATCAGGCCCCTGCGTTGCCCTGGCAACTGCGGTTCTGTTCAGTCACTCAGTTGTGTCTGATTCTTTGCGACCCCATGGACTGCAACACGCCAGGTCTACCCGTTCATCACCAACTCCCGGAGTTTACTCAAACCCATGTCCATCGAGTCGGTGATGCCATCCAACCATCTCATCCTTTGTCGTCCCCTTCTCCTCCGGCCTTTCAATCTTTCCCATCATCAGGGTCTTTTCCAACGAGTCAGTGGCCCACTGCGGGCTGTGTCAAATTCCAGCTCTGCCCAGTTTTGCTTAAGGCTTCCCAGCAACAAGGAGCGACGTTTATCGTGCCCACCCACCTTGAAGAACCGTGGTGGTTTCCACGGGTTTGTCTAACTCCAAAACCGCCCCTTTACGCAAGAAGCACCACCCCTAACGACTGAGCCCCATCGCCTTCCTAGAGGAGCCAAGCCCCGTCCACCTGGACAGGACCCAACAACTCTTGTTCTGGCTCCTCCCACAATGCTGCCAGATGTGTTCTTGTCATTGTCATTTGCTGCTTTCCTTGTAGCTCAGGTGGTAAAGAATCCGCCTGCAATGCGGGAGACCTGGGTTTGATCCCTGAGTTGGGAAGATCCCCTGGAGAAGGGAAAGGCTACCCACTCCGGTATTCTGGCCTGGAGAATTCCATGGACCCAGTCCATGCGGTCGCAAAGAGTTGGACGCGACTTTCAGTTTCACTTGATTTCTCGACTTCCTCTACTTAACTCCCCGGAGTCCTTCCTTATCCCCCTGACCCATCTGGCTAGGTGCCCAGGTTTTCAGAGCCTACTCACAGGGGCTACTCAGGCCATATATTTTCCCTAAGCCCTCCCCTGGATGGGCCCCTCTCAAACGAGTCATATTTCATCTAAAGACATCCTGGAGCACGGGGCCTGCCTCTGACCCCATCCAGCTCTCTCTTGCTGGAGTGTTCTCCCCCTCTGTTCCCTGATGATTCTACTCTTGTGTGTCCTCAGGAAAGGACCTGTGTGCTCAGGGGGGACACGGCTGCCAGCACCAGTGTGTCAGCGCCCGGGGCACCTTCCACTGTGCCTGCAACCCTGGCTACCAGCTAGCAGCAGATAACAAGAGCTGTATGGGTGAGAACTACCCCCATCCTGCACTTTCCCTGCTCCTGAACCTTCTGCAGCTTCCTATTGACCCAATATCAGTCGAGTGAATCTGGCAGGGCCTTTGGAAGTCAAAGTCCAGCTCCCTTACTTTTCAGGTCTAGGAAAGAAAAAGTATCGCTTGGGGTCACACAAGTCCTTGGTGGGACAAGGGCTAGAAGTCTTGACCCCACGGTTAAGTGGACTTTCTGCAATCTTCTCTCCTCCCTCTTTCAGGCACATCTCTTGGTTGGCTCCAAAACACCTCCCAAGCCTTTTCAGAGGCATATCTTTACTGTTTTTGTTATTTAGACACTGTTGGAATTTCCATACATACATCCCCTATATTCCCCACCCACGCTGCTCCTTTCTGCTTCTGCATCTCAATTCTTTTCCAGCTGCTCACCTGGGCTGCTCTTGCCTCATCTCTCTGCACCTGCAATCTCTCAAAGCCTGGTTCTTCATTTTTGCCTTCTGAAAAGTGATGACACACAGTACCTGGCTTATGCAATTGGAATTCCCCCCCTCCATGTACGGAATATATGTGTGTTCAGTCCTGTGATCATAATGGCAGCTACCATTTACTGGAATGGATTAGTGATAGACTTTATTTTCCCTGGGCTCCAAAATCACTGCAGATGGTGACTACAGCCATGAAATTAAAAGATGTTTGCTCCTTGGAAGAAAACCTATGACAAACCTAGACAGCATATTAAAAAGCAGAGACATTACTTTGCCAACAAAGGTCCACTTAGTCAAAGCTATGGTTATCCCAGTAGTCATGTATGGATGTGAGAGTTGAACCATAAAGAAAGCTGAGTGCCGAAGAATTAATGCTTTTGAACTGGGGTGCTGGAGAAGACTCTCGAGAGTCCCTTGGACAGCAAGGAAATCCAACCAGTCACTCCTAAAGGAAATCAGTCCTGAATATTTGTTGGAAGGACTGATGCTGAAACTCCAATACTTTGGCTACTTGATTTGAAGAACTGACTCATTTGAAAAGACCCTGATGCTGGGAAAGATTGAAGGCAGGAGGAGAAGGGGATGACAGAGGATGAGATGGTTGGATGGCATCACCAACTCAATGGACATGAGTTTGAGCAAGCTCTGGGAGTTGGTAATGACAGGGAAGCCTGGTGTGCTGCTGTTCAAGGGGTCGCAAAGAGTCGGACATGACTGAGCAACTGAACTGAATTGAACCATTTACTGAATGCCAAGTGAGCATCAGATATTGAACTAAGACTGCTACATATATCATCTCTCAACCTCACAACATTTTGGAAAAAAGAAGTTCTGTGTTTACAGTAATCGAGATGTCAGCTGGGATCTTCTTGTTTTGGGGGCTTAGAAAAGGCTGGCTTGAAACCCTATTTGAAGACCTGTGAACATTCAAAATCTTCCTCAAGATCTCTGGGAATTCTAAGTGCTTACATTCTGTGGTCCCCTCTCGCTCTGAGCTTCTACTGAATTCATTTGATTTATAGGTCCTCTCTCAATTTCTCAGTCCATGCCTGCTATGCATGTAAGTCAGCCTCTTCACTGGTTTACACACTTGTGCACACAAGGGCATGTGTGTATGTGTAAGTTGTGCATATGTCTATTTTACTAAATAATGGGGGTGGACAGAGATGTGATTTACATCTAAGTGAAGTCAAACATACACACAGAAAATGAAACATCCTTTATTTATAAATGAATATTAGGCATCCTCGATTCTGAAAGTGCTTAGTCACCACACTATAGGGAATTTATATAGGGATCAATCCATGTTACTCATCTCCACACCATCTCTCTTGCTCTTTTTTTCCCTCTCTCCACTCACCATCTCTTTTCTAGGAACCCCACATTCTCACACTTTTATACAGAGCAGCCCATCTTTCTCTAGTCCTTATTCCTCAGTTCAGCTCTAGGCCATATCTATACGTTGAAATCATCAAGATGCTCAGCAGTGCAGTAGTTCACCCTCCTTAGAAGGTGGGTGTAAATAGCAATTGTTCTCTTCTGTTAGGGCTTCCCGGGTGGTGCTAGTGGTAAAGAATCTGCCTGCCAGTGCAGGAGATGTAAGAGAGGTGGGTTCGATCCCTGGGTTGTGAAGATCCCCTGGAGGAGGGCATGACAACCCACTCTAGTATTCTGGCCTGGAGAATCCCATGAACAGAGGAATCTGACGGGTTAAAGTCCATAGAGTTGCAAAGAGTTGGAAACAGAGTGACTTAGCATGCACATGCCCTCTTCCATTGACTGTATTCCCATTTTGCAGAGGGGGAAATGGAGGCTCAGACAGGTTAAATGGCAAAGCCTGGTCCTCCCCTGTGAATTAATGAGCATCTTGAGGGCAGAAGCCCTGTTTCTTACAGCTGTGGAGTCCCATTCTTATTCCTGGCTTAGTAGTGGGCATGCTGGGGCTTGAGCTGGGAGGGCTGCTTGGCTCAGTAGGAAGGAGGCCTCTACTTGGAGAATCACAGATGCCTGGGTACTACCCCAGACTAACTGAGTCAGGATCTTTGGGGGTTGGGGTCCAGGCATAAGTATTTTTATTTATTTGTGTTTTTTGGCCATGCCCCGCGTCATGTGGGATCTTAAATCCTCAACCAGGGATTGAACCCATGCCCCCTGCATTGGGAGTGTGGAGTCCTAACCACTGGGAAACCAGGTAAGTCCCAGGCATAGGTGTTTGTAAAAAGCTCCCAGGCAGTTGTGCTGTCAGGGCTGAGAAGTGCAGCACCCAGGCCCAGGCTGACCTCACCATTTCCTCAGCCCTCGACCTCTGCACTGAAGGGGACCATGGCTGTGAGCATCAGTGCGTCAGCATGCCTGGCTCCTATTTCTGTCGGGGCCAAGCTGGCTTTGTACTCCAGCAGGAACAGAGGAGCTGCAGGGATGAGCCAGCCCCCCAGCTGGTATCCTACGCTGAGGTCTCTGATGACTCCAATCAGAACCAACGTATGTCTTTCTTTGCCTCTTCCTTCCCACCAGCCATTGACCACTGCAGCTTCGGGAACCACAGCTGCCAGCATGACTGTGTTAGCATTTATGGTGGGCCACAGTGCCGCTGCAGAGAGGGCTATGACTTGCTGCCCGACGGGAGGAGCTGTCAGGGTGAGGCGGGGTCTTCTCCATTTGTGCAGAGCGGCGAGGGATCTCAGCTGGTGGAGTCCACCCTGACTCATCCTGACTTGTCTCTCCTTTCAGCCCGGGATCTTTGCAATGGTGTGGACCATGGATGTGAGTTCCAGTGTGTGAGTGAGGGCTTCTCCTACCGCTGCGTGTGTCCTGAGGGGCGGCAGCTCCAGGCAGACGGCAAGAGCTGCAGCCGTGAGTTATGGGTGGAAGGGGGCTAATTCTGCCTGCGTCTGCCCCCCTGCCCCATTCTGAGCATCCTTAACTCTTTCCTTGCTGTGACCCCTGAGTGTGGTGTAAATGCGTGTGTGTTGGTGGTGGAGGCTCTGCCGTGCCCTGCCTCTACCTCTTTGCCTTCTTCTACCCTGCTGCCAAAGTTAATTTCAAAAACACTATTTGATCACATTTCTCCCTTACTCGAAAGCCTTCTGTGGCTCACCAGTGCTTACAAAATAAAGATCAAATGCCTTACCCCTGACTTTTTCAAATGGTGGGTGTAACCATAGTAGATTACACAAGTGGTGGGTGTAACCCTAGTGGATAACAAAATCAAGTTAATGGGTTATAAGTCAGAATTCTTTTTTAAAAAGAGAGAAAATAGAGTTTACTACATGTATGTAGAAAGAATAAGTATTGTTTCATGAAACTCAGTTTTAATTGTACGTGAATATAAGGGCATCATGGGCTTATCAGGTGGCGCTAGTGATAACGTGCCTGCCAGTGCAGAGGATGTAAGAAACACAGGTTCAATCCCTGGGTCGAGAAGATCCCCTGGGGAAGGGAATGGCAACCCACTCCAGTATTCTTGCCTGGAGAATCCCCGTGGACAGAGAAGCCTGGCAGGCTACAGTCGATAGGGTCTAAAAGAGTCAGACACAACTGAAGCATGGCATGGTATGGCACATAACTGCATCATAATGCGTTATTATTATTTTACTGTGAGTTGTGGTCAAATTTTTGAAACCACTGCCTTAGGTCATTAAAATATTGCTTCAGCCAACCCCATCATCCTGTCTCCTGCCAGACTTAAATATTTGATCCGTACTGGCCCGCCCATTCCCAAACGTGTTGAGGGCTCCTGGATTCCATGCCTCTACACACATTGCCTCCACCATCTAGAATGTCCCTTCCTGCCTTGGAGAACTCCTACTCATCCCTGAAGACCAAATCACTTGTCACCACCTCCATGCAGCCTTCCTCACCAACTCCAGGAAGAATCCTACCTTGCTCCCTGCATGCCCCTCTATTCAAACACTTCCCTTGATGGTCACTAATGGCATATGTGACCCCTGTGCTTCATCCCTGTTTCTTTATGGATCAGGATTATGTTTCATTTATTGTCGAACCTCCCTTGGGGCCTAGCAAGGTCACTGGCTGAGAAAAGGGGAGGCAAAGTGCTCAGAATTCTGTTGGTTAACATAGTAGATGATCGTAAACAGTAGCTACTGTGATGATGATGATGAAAAAGATGCCTTTAGCAGGTTGCCTGGCCTGTGCTAAGCACTTGCTTGCTAAGTCGCTTCAGTCGTGGCCCACTCTTTGTGACCCCGTGGACTGTAGCCCACCAGCCTCCTCTGTCCATGGGATTTCCCAGCAAGAATATTGGAGTGGGATTTCCAGACAAGAATACTGGAGTGGGTTGCCATGCCCTCCTCCAGGGAATCTTCTCCACCCAGGGATCAAATCCGAGTCTTGCGGCTCCTGCATTGGAGGCAGATTCTTTACCACTGAGCCACTAGGGAAGCCCCGTGCTAAGCACTTAGTAAATGGCAAAGATGATGAGGATGCCAATGATGATGATGTGATGATTAGTTTTTCTTATTTTAGCACAGTGCCTGGCATAGGAAGGAGTTCACACATAGCATCTGTTATATAATAAACGTTTGCGAATGAATGAATGAATGAGCAAATGGCTGCTGCCTGCCCTCACTCCCAGCTCTTCTCCTCCGGTGAGGTATAGGGTGCCGGGAAGGCCACGTGGACCTAGTTCTGCTCGTTGATGGCTCCAAGAGCGTCCGCCCGCAGAACTTCGAGCTGGTGAAACGCTTCGTGAACCAGATCGTGGACTTCCTGGACGTGTCCCCCGAGGGCACGCGCGTGGGGCTGGTGCAGTTCTCCAGCCGCGTGCGCACCGAGTTCCCGCTGGGCCGCTACGGCCCCGCGGCCGAGGTGAAGCAGGCGGTCCTGGCCGTGGAGTACATGGAGCGCGGCACCATGACCGGGCTGGCCCTGCGCCACATGGTGGAGCACAGCTTCTCCGAGGCGCAGGGAGCGCGGCCCCGGGCGCTCAACGTGCCCCGCGTGGGCTTGGTCTTCACCGACGGCCGCTCCCAGGATAACATCTCCGTGTGGGCGGCGCGCGCCAAGGAGGAAGGTGGGCTTGGCGAGGGCCGGGCTGACTGAGGCTGAGTTGGACGCGGGGAGGCAGATTTCCTTAAGCCCAGGGCGCCCCCTCTGTTCCCCCCACCCCGCAGGCATCGTCATGTACGCCGTGGGCGTGGGCAAGGCCGTGGAGGAAGAACTGCGAGAGATCGCCTCGGAGCCAGCCGAGCTGCACGTGTCCTACTCCCCGGACTTCAGCACCATGACGCACCTGCTGGAGAACCTCAAAGGCAGCATCTGCCCTGGTGAGCGCAGCCGTCTCGGGACCCCGCCCCTTCTCTTGCCGCTCATCCTCCGAGACCTCCCGGTCCTATTCGCTCGCGCCCCCTTCGCTGAGTGACAACAGTGGGATGGGCTCGCTGGTCAGAGCCTCCTTACTCAAAGTGTGGTCCCTGGACCGTCGGCAGGGCTGTCACCTGGCTATTTGTTAAAACTGCAGCGTTTTCAGCGCTCTCAAGACCTACTGAATACAATGCTGCACTTTGACAAGACCCTCAGGGAATTAGTACTAAGTTTAAGAAGCACAATTCTAAGTGATCTGTTGCCCAAATTGGCGGGAATTCAGAATAATTTGGGGAGTGGATTTTTTTCAAAGGCACGCCCAATTCAGCATTGGTAAGGGGAGCCACATCATAAGTCCGTTTATCTTGCTGGAATTCAGCTTCACCTGGGAAGGGGCAGGGAAAGACCTGGGAAAGGGGCAGGACTGGGCGTGTTTCAAGTACACAAAGATGTGTATTAAATATACGTGTGCTTAGTCGCTCAATCTTGTCCGACTCTTTGTGACCCTATGGACTATAACCTGCCAGGCTCTTATGTCCATGCGATTCTCCAGGCAAGAATACTCGAGTAGGTTGCCATTTCCTCCTCCAGGGGATCTTCCCGGCCCAGGGATGGAACCCACATCTCTTGCTGTCTCTTGCATCGGCAGGCAGATTCTTTACCACTAGCACCATCTGGGAGGCATATTAAATGTATATATCCCATAAATTCAATCCATCTGCTTCATATGGTGCTCAGCTAAGGAAAAGGGGACCAACTCTATTTGTGGAGGGAAGATGGGCTTGAATTTTGTGTACAAGTACCTTTATAGGTAATATAGGGAATTTCTCAGGGGGTGACTTTTTTTTTACCATAGAGTCTTTAGACTGTAACCCAGGCCTACAATGTGACTTTTCTTTCAGATAATCAGGCCCCACTCTAGAGCCAGGTTCAGTAGGGCTATGCTGGGCCTGGACAATCTATGTTTAAAATATCTCTGTATATATGTATATATACATATATATGTATGTATATGCATATACGTATATATATACACACACACCTGCACACACACCTTTCTTCCTCTCCCTCTCTCCAGGCTAATTCTAATAATTAGCGAGGATATTATGGAGACACTGGATTAACTTCTCCTTCAGGGCCCTTCCTGTCCTTTTACTAATTTATTTATTTGGCTGTGCTGGGTCTTAGTGGCGGCACGCAGGATCTTTAACTGCAGCATGGGAACTCTTAGTTGTGGCATGTGGGATCTATTCACTGACCAGGGATCAAACCCAGGTCCCCTGCACTGGGAGCACGGAGCCTTAGCCACTGGACCACCAGGGAAGTCCCTAACTCTTATGTCCCATGAAGTGTGACTTTGGACAAGTCACTTAACCCCCACCTCTCCCTTACCTTTCCTCTTCTGTGATAGGGCAGGGTGTTGGCTGCCCCAGGTTGCCTCTAGTTCTAGAATTCTAACCGAAATCTGGCCTCTGTGATTGAGTATCTTCACCAACCGATGAAGGATGACCTTGGGTAGATCCTCCTCTCTCTCCGGACCTTGGTTTCCCCGCCTGCAAAGTTAGGAGCCATTCTGGGACTGTTATCAATACCACTGATGACGCAACATACAGCAGTTTGCTGAGGGTACATACAAGACTAAGATATAATTTTTAAATCATAGCAACTCTGTATTGAAAGCCAAGTGCCAGGCATTGTGCTGTGGTATTCAAAATGGCACACATTTACAGAATTTAGTGAATCTAAGATACCATCCATTGTAAGAATCACTATTATTTTCT
The DNA here is from genome assembly GCF_000754665.1 of Bison bison bison. Lineage (NCBI taxonomy): Eukaryota > Metazoa > Chordata > Mammalia > Artiodactyla > Bovidae > Bison > Bison bison. The sequence goes on along the minus strand of NW_011483757.1, from coordinate 61,235 downwards.
ATACTGCTAAAAAAAAAATAAAGATGCCGGATTTAACTGTAAGGCGCGTATTTTGATTTCAGAGTTATTGAAATGTGTGAGGAAATAGACTGGAATCAGTGGTTCTTAAACATTGGTGTGCATCAGATGCACCTGGAGGGTTTGTTAAAAGACAAATTGTTGTCTCCAACCCCAGAGTTTCTGATGCAGCAGGTCTGGAGTAGAATCAGATCATTTGCATTTCTAATAACTCCCTAGGTGATGCTGCTGCTGCTGGTCCAGGGACCACACTTGAGAACAAATGATCCCTAAGATGTTGATGTTCACTCTTGCCATCTCCTGTTTGGCCACTTCCAATTTACCTTGATTCATGGACCTAGGGAACCATTGAAATCCAGTGTTTACTTGTATCAGTTCTAACGTTTCACCCTCCAATAAACTAGCCACTAGCAACATATGCCCATCACCACATTCAGTTTCATTTGGACCGTATTTCTGTCGACTCTTGCAACTCAAAGTGTGGTCCATGGACCAACAGCATCAGTACCGCTTGGGAGCTTACTAGAAATACAGCATCTCTGCTCCTTCCCCGTTAAGAATAAGAATCTATCTATCTATCATCTATCTATCTATATCTCTTTATCTATCTATATTTTGTTTTTTGGCTGTGCTGTGGTTTTGTTTTGTTTTTTTCCTGCATCCAGTCTTTCTCTAGTTGTGGAAAGCAGAGGCTACTCTCCAGTTGCCCAGACTTCTCATTGCAGTGGTTTCTCTTGCAGAGCACAGGCTCTAAGGCGCTCAGGTTTCAGTAGTTCTTGCAGCACGTGGTCTCAATAGTTGCAATTTGCTGGCTCTAGGTGCACGGGCTTCAGTAGTTGTGGCATAGAGATTCGAGTTAGTGGTGGTTCACAGGCTTAGTTGCTCTGAGGCATGTGGAATCTTCCTGGACCAGGGATTGGACCCGTGTCCCCTGCATTGGGCACTGTACCACCAGGGTACTCCAAGAATCTATATTTTAACAAGATCTCCTAGTGAGTCCAATGAGCACCAGGGTTTGAGAAACCTTCTGAGATGGGTACCCACATAAGACATACATGAAAATCATAGAGTCTTCAGCACCGCCCAACGAATAGGTTTTCTCATTGTATCCGTTTTTATAGACAATGAATCCACGGCTTAGAAAGTTTGAATGGGTTTTCCAGTATCTCACAGCTATCGAGCTGGGACTCATCCCAGGTCTGTCTGAATCTCAAACCGGCGCACTCAGCCGCAGGCGGGGTGGAGGAATATCGGGGGGCCTCGGCCAGGGCCGGCTGGTCCTCCTACAGCTTCTCACTCCCCCGACTGTCTGTGCCCC
>NW_011483757.1:59388-59719 GCF_000754665.1 Bison bison bison | reverse complement strand
TCTGTGCCCCTCTGGCAGAGGAGGGCATCGGCGCGGGGACAGAGCTTCGGAGCCCCTGCGAATGCGAAAGCCTCGTGGAGTTCCAGGGCCGCACGCTGGGGGCGCTAGAGAGTCTGTCGCAGAAGCATATCCTTTGGGTCCGCGGGTGCGGGCTGGAGGGGAGACGAAGGGACCCCTGAGAGCCCCGGAGGCTTCCTTAACCTCCCACTGGCCCAGCTGACCGCACGCCTGGAGGATCTGGAGAACCAGCTGGCCACCCAGAAGTGAGGGCCGCGGGTGGCCCGGACCCGGGCAAGGAAAGCGGCCCCGCGGACGGCCCCAGCCCGCTACC
>NW_011483757.1:57690-59288 GCF_000754665.1 Bison bison bison | reverse complement strand
TTTCTTTTTCTTAAAAAAAAAAAAAAAAAAAGTTTGGTTTCCACGGGGTCGGTGTGTGTGTCTTGCTGTGCCGCCACGGGGAGGGGAGGCCAGACGGAGCGCTCTCTGGCGGCGCCCAGGCGGCGTCTCCTCGGAGAAAGGCGCATTGTGCCGGGGTCGGGCCGGGGGGCAGGGGACTGCGAGCTGCTTCCCCCCGCTGGTTTATTCAGCCGAGAACAGATGGCTCCTTATGCAGGCGGTGGGAAGGGGGCTCCACGGGTACCCTTGGGGTCTGGGCAAGTCTGCCCTCCATCTCTCAGCGGTCAGGCACCTGGCTCTCTGGCTCTGCCCGTCTCCTGGTGTCCCCCCCACCCCCAACCCCGAGTCTTGCATAAGGGCTGTTAGAACTGGGCGGAGTTGGGGGGTGAGTGATGAAGAAGCGGGAGGCAGTAATCGGACCTCCTGAAGGGACGGGTTGTGGGGGGTGGGGCCCGTATTGGTGAGTTTCACTCGGATTTTATCTCCCTGCACCAGGTAGGAAGAGGTGTGTGGGGTTTTTTTGGGAGGGGGCTGCCAGGACGTCTGGCCCAAAGTGGCCTGCACAGCCTCTGCTTCACCCTCTGCTCTCCTCCAAAAAAACAAAAACAAAATAAAAACTAATCCTCTGTAGGTAAAGAGCGCAAACCGGTACAGTCTCCCAAGTGCATGTGAGAAACTGCGAGGATGAAAATGCTTCCAGTCCTAGAGTGATGACAGGCAAATTACTCTGGGTTTGTTTCCTTATGTGTAAAATGGGGATTGAAATAGTCACTCCCAAGGGTGGTGATGAGAATGGAGGAAATTATTCCAAGGCATCTGACCTTGTGCCTGGTACCTATTAGGCTCTCACTTAATGGAAGCTATGAATAGCTAACATGCTGAGTCTCTGGCATTATTCAAAGCGACTTGCAGGTATTTTCATTTTATCATAACAACAACAACCTTGTGAGGTAGGAGTTTTTGCCTTTATCATTATCATGAGAAAACTGAGTCAAAGAGAGGTTAAGTCTCCCAGAGTCACATAACTGAGTAAGAAGCTGAGCCAGTGTATTTTCATTTCCTGTGGCTGCTGTAGCATCATCACAAGTTCATTGGCTTAATCATCACAAACGTTCTTGGGGTCAGAAGTCTCAAATGGCCTGGCAGGGCTGGAGACTTGGTTCCTTGCCCTTTCCAGCTTCTAGAAGCTACCTGAATTCCTTCATCACCTCAATCTCTGCTTCTGGCATCATACCTCCTTCTCTAACTTTGACCTTCCTGCCTCCACTGTATAAGGACACTTGTGATGACCCAGATAATCTGTGATAACCTCCCATCTGAAGTTCTTTATCATCTGCAAACTCTCTTCCTAAAAATTTTTTTTAAAAATTATTCATTTGGCTGCTTCCAGTTTTAGTTGCAGCATGTGGGATCTAGTTCCCTGACCAGAGATCGAACCCGGGCCCCTGCATTGGAAGCATGGAGTCTTAGCCACTGGACCCCCAGGGAAGTCCTGCAAACTCTCTTTGCCATGTAAGGTAACATATTCTCAGGTTCCAGAGATTAGGACGTGGACATCTTTGGAACCTGAGAATATGTTA
>NW_011483757.1:56678-57590 GCF_000754665.1 Bison bison bison | reverse complement strand
AGGCTTGAAGTCAGGAGGACCAAATTCAGAGCAGGCATTGTGAATCACACCTATGCCTGGCCCCTCACTAGGCCTGGTGAGGAGGAGAAAGATGATTGAGAAAAGCCCCTGGGTTGGGGGAGCCTCAGGCTGGAGTGGGTGAGGTCCACCTGACTATACCTGTGGCAGAAAGAGGACCCTTCAGGTGAAGGGATGGAGCAAAGGGCAGGTAAGCAGGGAGAAATCCTGGAGGAGGTGTCTTTCAGCTAAGCCCTGACCTACAGCTGCAATTTCTACAGGTGTCCATGGGGATCTCACAGGTGAATGAAGCCACAGATAGGGGTGGTCAGCAGTAACTGAGGGGCGACAAGATGATTGAGATCTTACCTGGTCATGAGGGTCAAATGAGCAAAAGTCTAAATACAGTGCCTAGCCTGTGCCCTGCCCAACCTCTTTGTTTTATGGCAGGGGGAGTGGGCAAACAGGAGATGGCAAGAGTGAACATTGACATTTTAGGAATCAGTGAACTAAAATGGACTGGAATGGGTGAATTTAACTCAGATGGCCATTATATCTACTACTATGGACAAGAATCCCTTAGAAGAAATGGAGTAGCCATCATAGACAACAAAAGAGTCCGAAATGCAGTACTTGGATGCAGTCTCAAAAATGACAGAATGATCTCTGTTCGTTTCCAAGGCAAACCATTCAATATCACAGTAATCCCAGTCTATGCCCCAACCAGTAATGCTGAAGAAGCTGAAGTTGAACGGTTCTATGAAGACCTACAATACCTTCTAGAACTAACATCCAAAAAAGATGTCTTTTTCATTATAGGGGACTGGAATGCAAAAGTAGGAAGTCAAGAGCTACCTGGAGTAACAAGCAAATTTGGCCTTGGAGTACAAAACAAAGCAGGTCAAAGGCTAACAG
>NW_011483757.1:52171-56578 GCF_000754665.1 Bison bison bison | reverse complement strand
AAGGCTAACAGAGTTTTGCCAAGAGAAAGCACTGGTCATAGCAAACACCCTCTTCCAACAACACAAGAGAAGACTCTACACATAGACATCACCAGATGGTCAATACTGAATCAGATTGATTATATTCTTTGCAGCAAAAGATGGAGAAGCTCTATACAGTCAGCAAAAACAAGACTGGGAGCTGACTGTGGCTCAGATCATGAACTCCTTATTGCCAAATTCAGACTTAAAGAACGTAGGGAAAACCACTAGACCATTCAGGTATGACCTAAATCAAATCCCTTATGATTATACAGTGGAAGTGACAAATAGATTCAAGGGATTAGATCTGATAGACAGAGTGCCTAAAGAACTATGGACGGAGGTTCATGACATTGTACAGGAGGCAGTGATCAAGACCATCCCCAAGAAAAAGAAATGTAAAAAGGCAAAATGGTTGTCTGAGGAGGCCTTACAAATAGCTGAGAAAAGAAGAGAAAAGAAGAAAAGGAGAAAAGGAAAGATATACCCATTTGAATGCAGAGTTCCAAAGAATAGCAAGGCGAGATAAGAAAACCTTCGTCAGCAATCAGTGCAAAGAACTAGAGGGAAACAATAGAATGGAAAAGACTAGAGATCTCTTCAAGAAAATTAGAGATACCAAGGGAACATTTCATGCAAAGATTAGCACAATAAGGGACAGAAATGGTAGGGACCTAACAGAAGCAGAAGATATTAAGAAGACTTGGCAAGAATACACAGAACTATACAAAAAAGATCTTCATGACCCAGATAACCACAATGGTATGATCAATCATCTACCTAAAGCCAGACATCCTGGAGTGCAAAGTCAAGTGGGCCTTAGGAAGCATTACTACAAACAAAGCTAGTGGAGGTGATGGAATTCTAGTTGAGCTATTTCAAATCCTAAAAGATGATGCTGTGAAAGTCCTGCACTCAATATGCCAGCACATTTGGAAGACTCAGCAGTGGCTACAGGACTGGAAAAGGTCAGCTTTCATTCCAATCCCAAAGAAAGGCAATGCCAAAGAATGCTCAAACTACCGCACAATTGTACTCATCTCACATGCTAGTAAAGTAATGCTCAAAATTCTCCAAGCCAGGCTTCAACAGAACATGAACTGTGAATTTCCAGATGTTCAAGCTGGATTTAGAAAAGGCAGAGGAACCAGAGATCAAGTCACCAACATCCACTGGATCATCGAAAAAGCAAGAGTTCCAGAAAAACATCTATTTCTGCTTTATTGACTATCCCAAAGGCTTTAGCTGTGTGGATCACAACAAACTGTGGAAAATTCTTCAAGAGATGGGAATACTAGACCACCTGACCTGCCTCCTGAGAAATCTGTATGCAGGTCAAGAAGCAACAGTTAGAACTGGACATGGAACAACAGACTGGTTCCAAATCAGGAAAGGAGTATGTCAAGGTTGTATATTGTCACCCTGCTTATTTAAGTTACATGCAGAATACATCATGTGAAATGCCAGGCTGGATGAAGCACAAGCTGCAATCAAGATTGCCGGGAGAAATATCAATAACCTCAGATACACAAATGACACCACCCTTATGGCAGAAAGCAAAAAGGAACTAAAGAGCCTCTTGAGGAAAGTGAAAGAGGAGAGTGAAAAAGTTGGCTTAAAGCTCAACTATGCAGAAAACTAAGTCATGGCATCTGGTCCCATCACTTCTCAACAAATAGGTGGGGAAACAGTGGAAAAAGTGAGACTTTATTTTTTTGGACTCCAAAATCACTGCAGATGGTGACTGCAGCCATGAAATTAAAAGACGCTTGCTCCTTGGAAGAAAAGCTATGACCAACCTAGAAGCATATTAAAAAGCAGAGACATTACCAATAAAGGTAAGTTAGTCAAAGCTGTGGTTTTTCCAGTAGTCATGTATGCATGTGAGAGCTGGACTATAAAGAAAGCTAAGCACCAAAGAATTGATGCTTTTGAACTGTGGTGTTGGAGAAGACTCTTGAGAGTCCCTTGGACTGCAAGGAGATCCAACCAGTCCATCCTAAAGGAAATCAGTCCCGAGTGTTCATTGGAAGGACTGATGCTGAAGCTGAAATTCCAATACTTGGGCCACCTGATGAGAAGAAATGACTCACTGGAAAAGACCCTGATGCTGGGAAAGATTGAAGGTGGGAGGAGAAGGGGACAACAGAGGATGAGATGGTTGGATGGCATCACCGACGCGATAGACATGAGTTTGAGTAAACTCCGGGAGTTGGTGATGGACAGGGAAGCCTGGCCTACTATACAGTCCATGGGGTCGCATAGAGTCGGACACGACTGAGCGATGAACTGAACTGAATCCGGGCCTAGAGGGCAGAGTTGTCTGTCTGCCCGAGATCACAGTGAGAGAACCGCAGCTGAGCCAGGGAGTAACCTGGGCGGCAGGGCTGTGTGTCCTGATTGGAACGGAGACGTCAAGGATGGAGGTGGCAATGAGGCAAAGCCTCAGCCCCCTCCTTGACGCTGGCGAGGACAGCCTTCTGTGGGTTGTTTTTTCCTTCTCGCCTGTATTTCTCATGCAATCTCTGCAGTGGCCACTAGATGGTGCCTGGAGCTCTGATTCTGAGTTGGGTCCCAGAGCCCTTGGACTTCCCAGGTGGCTCAGTGGAAAAGAACCTGCCTGCCAATGCAGGAGACGAGGGTTGGATACCCGGGTCAGGAAGATCCCCTGGAGAAAGAAATGGCAACCCTCTCCGGTATCCTTGCCTGGAGAATTCCAGGGACAGAGGAGCCTGATTTCTGATTTTCATTTCAGTGAACTACCTGATATCCTGGCAAGGCCTCCAACTTGTACAATTTCAAAAGTCTTGGTGGGAGGGAGGCATATACAGGGAACACAGTGCAAATAGTGCCCCCACTAGCGTTGTGAAAAGGTCTTCCCCAAATCCTTCCAATAAAGCCCTTCCTGCTTAGTGATCCAGACTTGGTGTGTCTGTTGCTTGCATCCAAGACCTTTGTCCATGCCTTGGTCCATTCTTTGTAAGGGCTGCATAGTGTTCCACTCTATGTACGTCTCATGTTTCATTTCAGCACCCTTTAGTGGATGTTATCTGGGCAATTTACAGCTATTTTACATTCCATAGACAGACACAATAGCATGCTTCTTAGAACCTATTTTCCAGTCCTTATAACCTCATCTCCGACTCTCCCCACACCTATAGGCACATAGTTTGGGTAGAGAGTGGCCTTATCCACAGTCCCACACTGTGGCAGGTGTGATCCTCCACCTGCTTGATCAAGGACGTAAGTGCATGCGCGCTCAGTCGCTCAGCTGTGTTCGACTCTTTGTGACCCCATGGACTGTAACCCACCAGGCTCCTCTGTCCATGGGGTTCTCTAGGCAAGAATAGTGGAGTGGGTTGCCATTTCTTTCTCCAGAAGTCCTTCCCAGCCCAGGGATTGAACCCCCATCTCTTAAGTGTCTTGCATTGGCTGGCGGATTCTTTACCACGGAGCCACCTTGATCCAGGGAGGACTGGCCAAACATCGAGGATAACAGAGAAACAGCTCAGTGGGCTAGGGAGGAAATGGCAGATGATTTTGGGAAGGTGGGTGTGTTTGGGCATCCAGCCAGGACCCCTCATGCCCAGTGTTGGACTGTGTCACCTCAGTTCTGTGAGGGAGGAAATACCTGCACAGCCTCTGATGCTTTGAGGGACCAGTGCCTTGTATGTCCCCCTCCCAGAGCCACCTGCACTTCAAAAGGAGTCGGAAGGAAGGGAGCAAGGTTGACCCAAAGGGAATGCCATTCATGGTGGGATTTCAGACAGCCAAGGTCACACATCTGTACAGAGACCGTCATGTGTTCCAGGGATGATGATGGGTTCTTTATCCTATACAACCCCATGTAATTCCTGTGGCAACACTCTGAGGCTGGTATCACCAGTTCCATTTCACAAATAAGGCAACTGAGGCCAGAGATGAGAAGAGATATTCCCAAAACCATTCCAGGAGCGTGTCTATGTTGGGGGCTCTTTCCACTCTATCAGTAACGGGGAGAAAGTTTGGGGTGAAAGTGGGAGGCTATCCCTTGACCTAGTACCAGCTGCCCAAAGGCAGAGGTCTTGGAGGAAAGAGGGATTGGTGAAGGGTTGGGAAGAGAGCTGGGGAGCCCTTTCACTGGCAATTCAGCTGCCTTCCAGAAGGTTACAAGTGCACCGCATTTACTGGAAATGTTAGAAAAGACCCTAAGATGCTGGGAAAGATTGAAGGCAGGAGGAGAAGGGGATGACAGAGGACGAGACGACTGGATGGCATCCCGACTCAATGGACGTGACTTTGAGCAAGCTCTGGGAGATGATGGACAGGAAAGCCTGGCGTGCTGCAGTCCATGGGGTCGCAAAGAGTCAGACACAACTGAGCGACTGAACAACAGCAACAGACCTC
>NW_011483757.1:39581-52071 GCF_000754665.1 Bison bison bison | reverse complement strand
AACAACAGCAACAGACCAGAAGCTAAGTTACAGGCTGTATTGACAGGGGAAGTCCAATACTGGCCAACAGCTGGATTGCTCATGCCTGAAGGCAATCCTCGGGCTCAACTGCACCTTCAGGAGTAGCTGGGGAGAAGCATAATGATGAAGATGACCTATGGCCTGTGCTTCCCTGTTCTGATGAAAGCTTAGATGTATCCGGAGGCCAGTATGAGATGCTCAGACTCCCACACAATTGCAATGGTGTGCATTTCCCATATAACCCCGTTGCAGACGATCAGAGGAGGCTGAACTCATGCAAAACCCACTGTGAACACAACCTCTGGCACCCTGGGCCATGGATAAGAGATCACCTGCCCATTCACCCCTTAGGGGGAACATCTACCTGGCATTTCCAACTTCAACACTTTCTTCCATCACTTTAACAATTTTGCGCAAGGAAACTGTGCTGCAACATTTCAAATTAAGCCAATATGGTGCCTTGATATATGGTAAGATAGGAGGAGACCAGGAATGTCCTAACCTCAGGGTCCCCTCTCCACTCTGCTCCCACTGATAAGGTCTTCTAGTTAAAGAAAAGTGAAGATGTAAATGTTAGTCACTCAGTCACGTCCAGCTCTTTGCAACCCCGTGGACTGTAGCCCACCAGGGTCCTCTGTTTATGGAATTTGCCAGGCAAGAATACTGGAATGGGTACCCATTTCCTTCTCCAGGGGATCTTCCTCACCCAGGGATTGAACCCACATCTCCCGCATTGCGAGCAGACTCTTAGCCATCTGAGCCGCCGGGGAAGCCCTTGACAGTCTGGAGAAGGAGGCTATAAACTGAGTTTCTGGATGAATTTTCTCCCTCAAGTCACGTTGCCTTGGCTGCAGTTCTGCCATGATCTGTGCCCTGTGTCTTGCTTCCCTCCGAAGGTCTGGTTGGAAACTTTAGAGAGTGCATCGGATGGTGAAACTCAAATCACACCCAGAACCCCAGCTTTGGGGGTGGAGGGTTGGGCTCAGAAATGTAACTTTTGGGACTTCCTTGGTGGTCCAGTGGTTGACTTCACCTTCTAATTCAGGGGCTGTGGGTTTGATCCCTTGTTGGGGAATTAAGATCCCACATGCCAAGTGGACAAAAAACCAAAAACAGGGAAAAGCAGAGGCAACATTGTAACAGATTCAATAAAAAGTTTTAAAATGGTCCACATCAAAAAAATCTTAAAAAAAAAAAAAGAAATATACCTTTTAACCTTCTGGCCTCGCGGCAATAGAGAGATACAGGAACGAGGTTGAAACGGATGTTGAGGGAGTCAATCCGTAGATTCCACTCTGGCCTCTGCTTGCCATCTCTGAAACGGTCTCTGGGATTCTCCAGTTTGCTGGATCTCAGGTGGGCTGGAAATGGATGTACTGTTGCCTAAAGTCAAGTCCAAACTTGCATCACCGTCAGAGGCCCTGTGGAGATTATATGGGTAAGTGGTTTTCAATCCTATAGATTCTGGTGTCTGGTTTGGTTTTTTTTTTGGTAACAAATCTTTTGTTATAACCCCTTTACTAATCTGAAATGAAATTAATATCTAATATAATTTTGCTACACATATGAAATCAAAAACATCACATCTAACTATAATTATAGAAATGAAGTAACAGCAAAGTAAAATTTATAGCAGAAGAGTATGTACCCCAATATTTAAATGTTCCATTAAGGCTGCTCTAAAAATGTAATCAAGCTATTTATAGGAGATATAAATGAAGTACTCGTGTGTAAAGGAGCGCGATGTGTACAACGTACTCTCAATGGTCAGAATAAAGTATTATCTCTCTCACACATGGAAGAAAGAGAATGATAAATGTGGCAAAAGGTGAACATTTAGTGGATCTGGGTGAAAGGAAAATGACAGCTCTTTGTATTATTCTTTCAATTTTTTTCTATACACCTGACATTATTTCAAAGTGACAAGTATAATACATGCTAGGGTATAGAATTTCTCAGTATGCTAAAACTGTAAATAATTAGGGTACATCCCAGGAGTTTAAGGTCAGTTCAAGAGCAGGAAATTATCAATGTGATTGAATAAATTAAAAGTTTACAGAAAAAAGTCCAAATGAATCTTTAAATTGATTCATAAAAATTATTCCATATTTTTCTATGATCATTAATGATAAAAAAAAACACACAGTATACTAGCAACCAAAGTGAACATTCTTCACCTGATAAAGATTATTTACAAATACTTCCAGCAAGTATTTTACTCAATGATGAAACTCTAAAAGCAGCACCCTTAAAGACGGTAAAAGGCCAGGATTCCCTCTATCACTGTGTGTGTTAGTCCCTCAGTTGTGTCCGACTCTTTGCAACCTCATGAACTGTAGACCACCAGGTTTCTCTGTCCATGGAATTCTCCAGGCAAGAATACTGGAGTGGATTGCCATTCCCTTCTCAGAGAACCTTCCCAACCCAGGGATCGAACCCCGGTTCCCTCTATCTATCTGGACCTGGGTTCAATCCCTGGGTTGGGAAGATCTTCTGGAGAAGGGAAAGGCTGCCCACTCCAGTATTCTGGCCTGGAGTTGCCAGAGTAAAACACGACTAAGCCACTTTCACTCACTTTCCGTCAACCACTACTCTGATTCAATATCAAACTACTGACTGTAGGCCAATGCAGTAGAATTGGACATAAAAATAAAGCGGTACAGGAGTGGGGAAGGAAAAGATAGAATGATCAGTGCTTACAGATGATATGAATGTCTTCAGATGAAATCCTAGAGTCATGGGTAAACTGTTACAATTCATGAGAAAACATACTGAGTTTGCAATGACGAAAGTCAATATACAAAAGACTAATTGCCTGCTTACATACCAAAAACTATCAAATAAATTAAAAAGAAGGAAAATCCTATTCACAGTAGTCATGAAATTTATTACTAAAAATAAATCAAGGAAAAATTTGCAAGAGTTTTATGAAAAACAATCTTTATTGATTTGAAGAGGACTTGAATAGAGTGATGCTCATTATATATATGAAGACATAACATGGTAAATATTTTGGCTCCTCTCAGTAATATATAGCTGTGATGCAATTTTTTAAAGATCTTGAGAAATTGACCCTAAAATGTATGTGGTAGAGTAAAAAGGCAATAATAGCCAACACAATTCTGAGTAAGTAAAACAGAAAACGCTTGTGTTTCTGTGGGAAACAAAGCACCAAGATTTTTTTTTTCTGTTAAACAATGATGTTATTGCTTTAGTACAATACACAAATTTATGCAACCAGGGCAGAGGCTGTGGATGACTCGTATTTCCAATTAGGGGGTAGGACTCGTTTGGACTTGTAGTATCGAGCCAACTGGTGAATACGGCTCTCAATCAGAATCAGACTGAATTTTGCATCTTTATCCTTTCTGTTCCTCTCAAGATGCTTCTGAACAGCGACAGCTTTCTTAATTAAATGATAGAGATCCTCAGGGAGATCAGGAGCAAGTCCTTTGGACTTAAGAATTCTCAAGATTTTGTTGCCTGTCACAAAACGTACTTGTGCAACACCATGAGAGTCTCTCAGGATCACACCAATCTGTGAGGGAGTCAGGCCCTTCTTGGCCAGTTTGTAGATCTGCTCCTTCACGTTGTCAGAAGTGAGCTTCAGCCAGGTGGGAACGGCAGAACCGACTGGGACAGGCCCTTCCCCGGAGTGTGCATGCGACCCATGATGGCGGCGGTGTGGTAGCAAAAGGCAAAGCACCAAGATTTTTAAAACACAGATGTTCATTAACAGAGCACCAGGGACTTTCCTGGTGGTCCAGTGGCTAAAACTCAGCACTCCCAATGCAGGGGCCTGGGTTGGGTCTCTGGTCTGGGAACTAGATCACATGTGCTACAACTAAAAAGAACCTACATCCCTCAAGGAAGATCAAAGATGCTGCATGCCGCAAGTAAGACCTGGCACAGCCAAAAATATATATATATATATATATTTTTTTTAAAGAGCATTAAGGAAGACGGATTTGATAATAGACAAATTGAGTAAAACTAGAGCCCAGAAATACATCTATATATGAAAACTTGGGACAAAATAGATGTAGTTTATAAATTAATAGGGGATCAATGATATGCATTCCATATTAGGAAAAAATGGAAACAAGATCCCTACTTCAAACTTTCCATGAAAAATAAATTCCAAATGAATTAATAACTTAAATGTGGAAGATAAAATTCATAAAAAGATTTAAAGAAAATGGAAGGGATTGTGTAAAGAGAATATGACATAAACGGTACAATCCATAGAGGGAGAGATGGGTAAAACTGACTCCATCAAAATTAAAATACATATATTATTTCCTTTTTTTTTTTTTTTTGGCCACATTCATGGATTGCAGGGTCTTAGCACTTTAGTTCTGAATTGAACCTGGGCCACAGCTTTAAAAAGCACTGAGTACTAACCACTGGACTGCCAGGGATTTCCCTATGCTTTTTAAAAGATGGCATCAAACAAAGCTCGTGCTAACTGATATTTCTCTCTGGGGCTCATTTACCGTCTGTACACTGGGCACACGAATTGCACAAGCTATAGAGGTGATCCTCACAGGGGTTCTCGCCTCTGACCCCAGCTTTGGACTCAGGGTGCCACTTGGGTGCTTTCAGATCTGGGCAAGCAGCATCGGGTCAGGCATTGCCCGATCAGCTGCACCCGGAGTACTCCCTCTTTCTGTACCTTGTATTCAAGGCGGACTCTGAGCCTATTTAGAAAATTGGATGATTGTTACACCTACTTCACATATTGTCATGATGTTTAAAAGTGATAAATCATGCAATGGGCTCAGCACTGAGCCTGGAACATAGCAAATGCTCAGTCCTGATTAACTATAATTATGCAAAGGGACATTTATTAAGTGGGAGAGTCAGGATTTGAAACCAGGTCCATGTAATTCCAAAGTCTGTGATCTTTTAATGACACGTTTTTCTCTCTCAAAGAAACCATAGTGTAGTGTGTGTTAGTCGCTCAGTCATGTCCGATTCTTTGTGACCCCAAGGACTATAGCCTGCCAGGCTCTATCCATGGAATTCTCCAGGCAAGAATACTGGAGTGAGTAGCCATTCCCTTCTCCAGGGGATCTTCCCAACCCAGGGATTGAACCCAGGACTCCCAAATTGCAGGGAGATTCTTTACCAGCTGAGCCACCAGGGAAGACATAGTGTAGTGTGGAGACAAACAAATCAATTGGCAAAGAGGTAGGTAAACTGAGGGACAGAGAAGAGCATCTAACATAAAGGATGTCAGAGACCCGCTGCTCTCCTCTCCCCCAACACCAGTGAATGGCAGGGCAGATGGTGTTTGAGAGAGAAAGGGAGAGACAGTCAGACAGGCAGGGCCGTGAGTCTCACAGTCTTAAGAAGGAATAGCCACTGGTCCCTCCTGGCCCCTCTTCCTACCCTAGGTCTTAAGAGGCCAGCCTGTGAGCATGGCCAAGGGTGCCTCCGAGAACAGGAGAGCCCACCAGCTGTGTCCTCAGTCTGTGCCTGGATGTAGGGTCATGGCAACATTAATTCTAGACAAGTCCTTCACCTCCTAGTTCAACCTTCTCATTATACAGCTGGGGAGGCTGAGGCTCACAGAGCTGCAGTGTCCTGACCAAGGGCACGCAGTGTTAGAGGGCTCCAGGCAAAGTGGAAGTGTGGGGGCCTCTCTTCAAAACCAGGAAAAAAGTAAGGCTTCCCTGGTGGTTCAGGAGTTAAGACTCTGAGCTTCCAGTACTGAGGGGTGATGTTCGATCCCTGGTCAAGGAACTAAGATCCCACGTGCCATGTGGCAAAAAAAAAAAAAAAGTCGGGAAAAAAGTGCTGTTAAAGATGCTAAAAAACAAAAACCCAAGCAAACTTCTTCCCCTTCTTTTGCAATCTGTCAAGGTTTGGTTTTTTTTTTTTTGGCCACACTATGCGCTCTACAAGATAGTAGTTCTCCGATCAGGGTTTGAACCCTGGGTCCCAGCAGGGAAAGCACGGAATCCTAACCACTGGACCACCAGGGAATTCCCTTGATATTTTTAACTTGTCATTTGACTTTGCTTCCCATAGGCATGGGGATACTCAACAGGGAGAGTGCAGAGTCCCATGGGTGCTCTGGGTCCCATCCCACTATTCAGCATGGACAGTAGCCACCAGCTGCCAGACCACCTTCCTGCTAGCTGCATTTGTGATCAAAAAGGAACAACCTTTGAGACAGTCATTGGACACCGTATTGAGGGCTGGCGTAGTGGATGATACAGCCTCATGGGCAATAAGTAAATAAATGGTATTGGGAACTGCAGAGCATGGAAAGGTATATTGATTAAGGTTCTCGAGAGAAAGAGAACCTTTCTATATGATACCTATATATCTATATATCTGTATCTATGCCTATGTGCTGAGATGTGCTTAGTCGCTCAGTCGTGCCCGACTCCTTGGGACCCCTTGGACTGTAGCCTGCCAGGCTCCTCTGTCCATGGGGATTCTCCAGGCAAGAATACTGGGGTGGGTTGTCATGCCCTCCTGCGGGTGATCTTCCAAACTCAGGGATCGAACCCAGGTCTCCCACATAGCAGGTAGATTCTTTACCATCTGAGCCACCGGGTATCTATATTTATATGGTGGCTCAGGCAGTAAAGAGTTTGCCTGCAATACAGGAGACCTGAGTTCTATCCCTGGATCAGGAAGATCCCCTGGAAAAGGAAATGGCTACCCATTTCAGTATTCTTGCCTGGAGAATTTCATGGACAGAGGAGCCTGGGGGGCTACAGTCCATGGGGTCGCAGGGTCTGACACAACTGAGCGACTGACACTCACTTTCATACACGTATACATACATGATACCTAGATGATAGATACATAGATAGATGGATAAACAGCAAGAGGATTAAAGAGTGAGAGAAAACAAAAGACAGTATCTTCGTTTTTAATATTGGCTCTTGCATTCCTGGCTTTTGGTAAGTATGAAATTCATAGGACAGGCTGAAAATTTGGGTAAGAATGTTGCATTCTTGCACCCGAATTCTGCAGGACAGCAGGTTGGAACGTCAGGCAGAGTTTCTAAATTTCAGGCTTATGTTTCTAAATTTCATCCTTCTCCTTCAAGAAACCTCTGTTTTGTTTTGTTAAGTATTTTTATTTATTTATTTAAGCCATACTGTATGGCTTGTGGGATCTTAGTTCCCTGACCAGGGATCAAGCCTACACCTCTTGCATTGGAAGCATGGAGTCTTAACCACTGGGCCACCAAGGAATTCCCTCTCTACAATTATTTCAAACCTTCGTGGATAAACCATGATACCTCACACGGGCCTGTGAATTTTGTAATATATTTAAAAAGCAAATTGTTTACATAGATAGAGGGCACCCCCCACCTGCACACACGCCCTAAGAACAACTCTGTTTCAAAGGCTCAGTCAGGCATTTAATGGGGCTGAGCAAGAAGGACCCAAGACCGAAGGACCCAAGGACCTCACATCCAGTGTACCTGAACGTCATAGGAAAAATGTCCACCACGCTGAGTGGACTGGACTCTGTGCTGAGTGCTTGTCAAATATTCCTTACCACAATCACACGACAGGAGAAACCAACACTCCCATCTTAGAGCTGAGGAAACAGCCTCAGAGAGGGTCAATGATTTTCTTCCAAACTAGATATCTCAGACCTTAAGCTTAGGTTCTTTTTTTTTAACTTAATTTTTTTTGATCTGTGGCATGTCAGATCTTAGTTCCCCAACCAGGGCTTGAACCTGTGCCCCCTGCAGTGGAAGAGTGGCGTCTTTACCACTAGGCTACCAAGGAAGTCCCAAGGTTCTTTTTTTAAAAATTTATATTTTATTGAAGTATAGTTGATCTATAATTTTTTAATTTATTTATTCTATTGAAGTATAGTTGATTTATACTTTTAAATATTTATTTTATTGAAGTATAATTGATTTATAATGTGAAGTTTAAGTTCTTAGCAACCAATGGTATCGACTGTGTGTATCTTCTTGATTGCAGCCGAGAGCCTGGCACGCAGTAAGAATTCATTAAATGATTTTTGTGTGAATGAACTGAATGAATGAATGAGTCTATAGTATTTATAGAAGACTATAGAGGGTGTGAGAGGTAGGCTCAGTGAATCAATCTTGGGTTGAGGTCAGGCTTGGAAGGACGAGTGTCCACCCATTCTCATTACCAAATAGGTTCTGGGGATCAGTATGGGAGTAACCAGTTTTAGAAACGCTCAATCTGGTGTCGTGTAATTCACTCATTATGCAGCTCCAGGTTTGTACCTTCTCTTGAGGGCCTCAGTCTCCTGCTCCCAGTGGGAGGTTGGGTCTGGATCAGGAGGCAGCAAACATATTCTATGAAGGACTGAGAGTAAATATTAGCTTTGTCTAAAGACGAATTTGAGTCTCTGCCACAACTATACAACCCTCCCACTGTAGTGAGAAAGTATCCTCAGACAATACATAGATGAATGTGTGTCTGTGTTCCAACAAAAAGTCATTTAGAAAAATAAACAGTTGTCTGGATTTAGTCTCTAGGCTACAGCTTGCTGACCTGACCTTTGAATCCTTTTTAATCTTAACAGTCCATGATATATATATATATATATACACACATATGCCATTCTGTATGGTTTCCAGAATCTTATTTCCGCAAGCTGTAATCAAACCCTCAGTCCCTGCAGCAAGAGCACGGAGTCCTAACCACCAAACCACCAGGGAATTCCCAACAGTGTATAATTTAAAAACTTAGAACCACACATATAAAGGACAGAAATAATCAGACAATGCCGTAATCCTTATATAATGTCCATGCAGACGTTGCTAATCGATCACAGAACTCTTCTGACGAGAACGGAGTTGGCTTTTTATAATCAATCACAGATAGAGAACTCTAGCTGGAGCATTTCCTCTTTCACTCTTTCTTTTTGGCCATGCTGTGCAGCTTATGAGTCGTAATTCATAAGGAATCGAACCCTCGCCCATTGCAGTAGCAGCTCATTTTCTTAACCCCTTGACCACCAGGGAAGTTCCTCTCTTTCACACTTTATGAGGCAAATATTTAGAAAACGGCAGATACTCTCTTGAGTGTGACATTGAGGAAAATAGGAAGAAACAGAGAGTGGGAAGTCTGGCCAATTCTGTCATTCTTACCCCGGAGTAAGAAGAATCAAATCGTCCCCAGGGTGGTATAAGTGAGAACCAGAGTCCTGAACCTAAGCCAGGCTGTTTGACCCGACTGTGGTATTACCCACTGATGGAAGTCAGACATTCTGTCTCTCGCTTGCCCTCCTGAGTGTGCCAGCTAGGAGTGAAAGCCCCCACATAGTAGCTCTCTGGGGCATTTTTATTTTCTTTTTTTCTTTTCCCACCATTTTTCTTTAAACTGCACTGGGTCTTCATCCCCTGCATTGGAAGATGGATTCTTAACCACTGGACCACCAGGGAAGTCCCCCCAAATTTAAATCATTGAGTGACTTCTGCATACAGGAATCAATTGCCTGTCTAGTTGGAGGATATTTTACAAATTAGTTCATGTGGAGCTTGGCAATGCAAGACTGTTGTGTCTATTTGAATTTCCATAAACCTCTACTTTGAAGAGTGAATTGGAACTTCCAAGCATCAAGAAGTTGCATGATAATGGGGCGAGAGTTTGGATTTTGCAGTGAGACAAATTTGGCTTGGGTTCTAGAGAGAATGATCACTCCTTTGATAATTAGAAGTCATCTATTCAGGACTTCCCTGATGGCTCAGTGCTAAAGAATCTACCTACCAATGCAGGAGACATGGGTTCAATGATATCTGATGTCTGATGGGTTCGATGATGTCAATGATCAGGGATTTTCCCTGATCTGGGAAAATCCCACATGCAATGGAGCAATTAAGCCCATGCACCAGAGCTACTGAGCCTGTGCTCTAGAGCCCAGCAGCCGAAACTCCTGAGCCCACGTACCTCAGCCACTGAAGGCCGTGCACCCCAGAGCTGGTGCTCCACAACGGGAGAAGTCACTGCAAGAGAAGCCCATCCACCACAGACAGTAGCACGCGCTTGCTGCAACTAGAGAAAAGCCCATTTTTTGTTATGGCATGAAATTTGTAGGGGTAGGAAGCATTCCTCTAACATCTCAAATTACACACTATAACTAAATGTTGATTATAGTGACTGGTGAGCTGCTCTGCCCCTTTAGCTCAGATTCAGTTCTGTTCAATCATAAGGGAAACAATTCATTTATTCTTTTCAGAGTCCTTCCACACCCATAACCTCACAACTCTGTGAGAAGCCTGATTTGTTAGAATTGTCCCATTTCAGTCAGGAAAACTGAGCTCCAAAGAGCTTTGTTGAAGGCAGAGCTCTTCTGTATCTTTTATGTGACAACTATTTATGAGCACCTTCCATGTCCAGACATGGAATAGGCACTGGAGACATAAGGGTATAAATACTGGGGCGGGGGGAGGGGCGCAGAGATCAATATCTGTTAGCTGAAGAATTTGTTGTGACCCACCTGGCTTCTTGGAATCTTTTAATCGATGGAAATCCAGAAGAGGTCTGATAAGATTTCTTAATTCAGGCAAGTCTTTATTGGGACACCAGAGAGCGAAAACAAGTAACAGTTTTTCTTGCTCACTTGCTTGGGGGGCTGGTGAGCCGGTCCTTTGTGTGGAGTGAGGTTGGGGATGAGTCCAGGGGGCTGGAGGGGTGGCTTGAGTGGTCTGCCCACCTCCTTGGCGGTGCTGTGTGCAGAGTGCATGTGTAGTACCCTGTTATTGCTCCATTTCACATCTCAGAAGTGGCAGTTGGGTTTTTGGGCTTTTTGTATCTTATTGTTCATAATTTGCCCCAACTGCGCATATGGGTAGTTATTTTTAGTCCCTTATAGATACGTTGTATTCTGTTGCTCTAGGAGCCGTTAGTCCAGGTGCAAGCACTTAGAAACGGGTCCCAGTTCCCAGATCCCAGCTTGACTCAATGTTATCTGAAATTTGAGAAAGAAATTGCACTGAGCAATCAGTAGAGAGTTTCACAATTCCCTGGGAGTCCAAGAGTGGGAGAATTAGCGGTGCATTTCCCAACATCTTACCTAAGAATCCAGGACTAAATAGCATCTTTGCAGTTGACTTTTTATTTTAACCCCATCTCCACTAACAAGGCTAAGGGACGTGGGGCCCCCACAATGTTCAGGGTTCAGATGGATACCTGAGATAGTTTCCTCATAAGCCTGCTGACATCTCCCAGGCCCGCCTCTCCTCTATTTTTTCCCTGGCAGTTATTTCAGTGGCCTTGCCATCTTGCCCGGGACAGGAATGAGCCACTGTCTCTCTAGTATCAAGCTTCCTGGTCTCTGCCTTCCTGTTTATGCCATGGAAGCTGGGAGGGGCCAAAGAAATGCTGGTGAGGCCACACCCACTAGTGAAGGTATAAATTGGGAGGTCTGGCCATCAGCATCACCCCTGCCCTCACCATGAAGCTCAATGGCCTCTTCCCCTTCATGCTTCTTGCCCTGGGAAGCCTGGCACTTTGGGCTGTGGAAGGTGCTGAAAATGGTGAGTTGGAGATACCTTGGTACCATCTTGGCTGCAACGTCAGAGGTGGTGTGGGAATGTACCCTTCTCTAGACTGTGAACTCTGAGCTTAGCTTCAGGAGATGTCCCTGGGAGTGTGTTCATGTCCACCTGGGCTCCAGGGTCTCTGTGAGGGCTTCTGAGCATCTGAAAACTCTTCTTTTACTCTGCCATCTGTCAGCCCAGGTCTCAGTCCATTGCTGTTCTTGTTCCTCTCTCTCCCTGCCTTGTTTCCTAGTCTCTGGTTCTCCAGGCATCAGTCTGACTCTTGCTGATTCTTTTCATTAATCTGTTTTCCTGCCTTAGGCTCTAGCTCTCCTCCTGCCCTGTCAGTTCCATTTATCTCTGTTTAGTTCCTTCCATCTCCATTACCCTCAGCCTTGCTTACTCCCTGTGTGTAGCCTTTGCTTTTGTCTGAGGCCAGAAACCTTGGCTGGGAGCCCTATGCCTCTCTCCTGACCATGTGTGTGATTTCATCAAGCTTGTCCAGACGGGGACTTCCCTTCGGACTTTGTGGACAGTCAGCTGGGCGAGGGTCACTGCTGGAGAGCGGTGCTTTGTCCAGGAGCTGTGATGGCCTACTCAACACCCAGCCCCCTCCAAATTCTTGAACTTCTCTTCAAAAGCTTTGAAAGCTGGGGCCTGCCCTCCTAGAAAAACTACCCAGTGCCTTGGAGATGAGAAACCCAAGTGCAGAAGTGACTGGCAGTGTCCACACAAGAAGAAATGTTGCCTCGACACTTGCGGAACTGAATGTCTGGACCCTGTCAACGTCACAAACCCAGGTGAGAAGGTGGAAGAGCTGGTGGGGAGGAGTGGAACGAAGGACACACGCAGCCTTGGGGAGACGGGGGTGGGTCCTGCCTGGCCACCTCTTCGCCAAGAAGTGTTGAGCCAAGTTTGTCAGGAAATCATCCAGCCCCAGACAGGAAGTTACCCACTTGGCTGGTA
>NW_011483757.1:31712-39481 GCF_000754665.1 Bison bison bison | reverse complement strand
GGCTGGTAAAGCAGCCAGTCTGCTAAAAGGTCAGTTTTGCAGGTAATAGTCATCTGGTCATTCAGATAGCCAGGCAGTGGGCAGCCACCCCACCACTCAGCACTGGACAACTGGCCTCCTGTGTTGACTGAGGGTTTGATGTCAGAGGAGAAACAGATCCTATGTTCAGGGGGTACTTCCTGGCCTTGGGAAGGAGGTGGAGGTCATGGACACGGGATTTTCTCTGCTCAGGCTAGGGCAGGGGCTGGGGCCCAGAAGTAGGGGGCGGTGATGTGGAAGGCCTAAGCCTTCTAACCCATGACTCTACTCTCTCCAGTTAAGAAGAAGCCTGGGACGTGTCCATTGGTCCATGGCCGATGTCTGATGCTTAAACCCCTCAATCACTGTGAGACAGACGACCAGTGCGTAGGTACATTAAAGTGCTGCAATGCTGTGTGTGGGAAAGTCTGCCTTTCCCCTATGAAAGGTAAGGAGGGGCTGGGGCAGGCTGACCTCCCTCCCTCCAACTCTCTCTGTCTCAGCCCTCTGAAGTTCCCAGCATATGAACAGGGGACTCCTGATCCCAACCCCAAGCAGAGTTTCTGCCAGACTCTGTGGTCTTCAAGAGCCCTCTCTCCCAGGCTTCAGGGCAAGAATTTCCATAGGATGGCTCATGGCTTTGATTCTATCCCAGCCCTTCTGAGTAAGGGTCCTGGGCAAGTAACTCTCAGTCTCAGCTTCCTTATATGTAAAATGGATATAATTAACTTGAAAGTGCATTGTCAAAAGTACTGTTCAGTATGTGTTATTAAGGTTATTTCCAGGATGTTGTTTAGGGTCAAAGCCCAAGGGACCAGTGGATTTTGAGGATAATCCAGCTCAAGGCTCTGATTTATAGAGTTTTCTAGTAAAATAGAGGCTTGTACTCAGCCTCCTGATACCAAGACTCCTTCAACTCTATCAGCACCTTGCTATTTTCTCTATCTCAAGGGATTTCTTGGGCGGGGGCCGGGGGAGAATGTGAAGATGACTCGGGTGCTTCCAATATTGAAGCCCTGATCTCATTTTCTCTCCCAGCCTGATTCCTGCCGTTTGGGAGAGTCTCTGGATTCCTACTCTGTGTGGTGTGGGAGTTCCATTTCTACGCCCAGTCTTGGATCACTCCTTGGCGAAGACTTGGTTCTAACACCAATATCTTCTTTGCAGAAGAAGCCAACAAATGTCTGTTGACTTACCAATAAATAAAGGAGCATGTTTCTCTCTGTACATACTGCTTCTGTGATACATTGGGGAGGATGAGGTGGGTGGGTAGTGATGAGGAAATATCTGGATAAGAGGCTTCCCTCACATCATAGTTCACATCATAGTTCACATCATAGTTCTGAAAAGACTCAGCTCTGTGATTTGGGACAAACAACTTTATCTCTAACATCTTAATCTCTTAACTTACAAAGTGGTGATAAAAATCAGTGTATGGAGCATTGATATGTGCAATGCAAAATGAATAGCAGTGTTACGGGGCCACTGCAGGCTCTCAAAAAATGGTGGATACTTGCCTTCTGCGGTGATCTTGAGCCCCTTTAATTTCTTCTCTCTCCCAAGACACGGCTTCTTCTGTCTTAAAGTAAGTGTTGAGCAGAACGACATGAAGTGATTATCAGTCCTGTGGGAGGACTCCAAACACTTCTGTCTGTCCATTGTATTGGGTTGACCAAAACATTTTGTTCGTGTCTTTCCATAACATCCTCTAGGACAAAACCCAAATTTTTTTGCCAACCCAATATATTGGTATCAGAATCTCCAAGGAAAGCAAAAACATAATCAAGCATTGGGTGAAACAATGCTTCAACCCCATAAGACACATCCACAGTGGGCTTTGATCTCCCATGGCCAGGGAGTCTTTCCTGGCAGCTGACGCTGGGCAATTTACCTACATGCACTCCTCTCATGTAATGGTAAAGGGACTCCACTCCGTTCTTTCCTTGCTGAGGACAGATACAGCTGTGGGGTTGACCAGGTGCCCAAGGGCACACACACTCACATAAAATGAAGGAGCATGTGTTGAGGTTGAAACGGGAAGATATTTCTACACATGGAGTAAGTCTGGCACAGGCTGTGTTGGACTCTCTATCTCTTGGTAAGCAAGTATCATATTTCAGGTCGAAGACCCCTTCTGCAGTGGGGGATGCATGCTTGAGACTGCCTTTCCCAATATTAGGAATATTGTCACGGTAGGTCACGTGGAGGATATGTTCTTGGCCAGAAACACAGGAGGGTGATACTGTTTTCAACTCAGTGGAGCGGAAAGTAATAAGAGCTGGAATTCCTAGAGCTAGGGCCAAGTAGGGAAATTTGCTCCATATTTTTCTGTGCTCTATGGATTCTAAAGTAAACAGAGAACTTAATTAGATAATGATTTTTTTAAAAAGACTAAATTGTAATTCAATCCTCTCCTGAAAAATGTCACAGGTCGAAGAAAATAGTCTATACTATTTGAACCAATATGCTAAGAGCAACAATTGCATGTATTAAATTCACCATTTCAGAGATGAGGGGAAAGGAGAAGAGCCACTGAGTTCATATTCTATGAGTCATTCATTTCATGTTAATTTCATATATTTCATTTTATTCATTTTAGCCACCCTCCAAGTTGACTTCCAATGATCCTCACCTCTTGGTATTCACACCCTAATGTGGTCCCCTCCCACATTTTTGCACAGTTGGTCTGTGTGACCAATAAACCATTGCAGAGTGATAGATCATTTTGTCCTTATGAGATTAGATCATTAAAAGAGATTAGTTTCCATTTTGGGAGGCTGTGCTCTCCTCAGTCATCTACTCAGGCAGAACTCAGCTGGCACGCCACGAGGACATTCAGCCATCTGTGGAGTGGCCCCAGTAGAACTAATGTCTCTGGTCAACAGCCTCTGTGGAACCAAGGTCCACCACCACGTGGGCGACTTGGAAGTGGATTTTTCAGTCTCGGTCTAGTCTTGTCCCAGCAAACACCTTGATTATAACCTGTGAGAGACCCCAGATCAGAACCATCCGGCCAAGCTGTTCCTGGATGTTTTTTTTCTGTTACCAAATGCTTTATTGTTATCATCAGTTATCCGCAACATTAAACAAGGTGGGAGATGACAATGCTGGTTTATGTTAATGTTGGTGGTGGGATAACACTTCATCACTTACACATAACCAGTCAGTTTTATTACTTAACATATAATAAGTTCACACAAAGTCTAAATAAAGCCTTCCAAAAATCCACTGTATAATCCTTGATCAAAATACGAATGAAAAGAATTCAGACTTTCTTGTTCTTTTGATAATATGATCTGAGAAATGTGATTTTTATGGTTTAAAAAACAGACGAATTATTTATGGTTTACAAAATGGATGGATGTACCTTAATTATATGACCTTTTAGGGAAGGGTTACACATACTTTCCTTGGCTATCTATGAAGATTTCTTTATTTCAACCATGTCAGCATATATTCATGACTTCTATCAATTGCTTTCAAGAAGACACATGAGGATTTCAATAAACCTTAATTCTCAGACTGTGAGATGATGTTAATGGTTTTAAGATGCTGTTTTGGGACAATTTGTTATGTAGTTATAAATGACAAATTTGCTGAGGTTAGTAAAAATTTGATACTACAACCAAATACTCTGACCTGTAGAAGAAAAAATAATTACGTGCCAATTTTGTCTGCTCTGAACAAAGATGGAAACAGCTTAAACAAAACGCTCAACAAAATTCAGTAAGTTTTAAACAGCTCTCCTAAAACTGAAATGTGAATTCTTCAATAAAATTAGGAATGGAAATGGGGATTCCCCTTGGCAGTCCAGTGGTTAAGACTCTGAGCTTCCAGTGCAAGGGGCATAGGCTCAATCCCTGGTCGAGTAACTAAGATCCCACATGCTGCATGGCACAGTCAAAATATTAAAAAAAAAAGAAAAAAAAGGAAATGAAAGGATAGAAATTAATTCAAAAAAAGGAAAAAAACAAAACTTTGTAGCAAAACCTACATTAAGTTGAATTTTCAGAGGTATTGTCATTAAAGTCGTAAATAGAATGAGTCACCACTATTTTTCAACAGTGTATGAGATATACAAAAATATGCAATGAGATAAAGGAATAAAATGTGTAAGGATGAGAGAAGCTTATTGTTATTATTGGCAGACAGTACCATTTCCTACATAACAATTTAAGACTTTCAATATAATGGATGAAGTTTAATTTCATTGGAATTGTGGGGTATAAAGTTTATACAAAATTCTATGGCATTTCTCCACATTACCCAAAAGCAGTCAGAAATAATAAAAGTAGACATAAATAATCCCAAGAAGCAAACTCTACAATAATCCTAGGAACAAATCTACAAATTATGTCAGAACATCATGGATTAAAAGAAAAAAAAAAAAGAATTTTATTTGAAGATCTAAAATAAGAACTGAATAAATGGAGAATTAATGTTTGTGTTTGGAAAGACTCAATCAGGTAAAGATTGCAACTCTTTAAAAATGCATTTACAAATTCAATAAAACTGCAATAAAAACCCCAATACGATCTTTAAAAACAACTTGGCAAAGTTATCCTACAGTTCATATATTAGTATAAAGGTTGCAGAAGAGCCAAGAACATTTTTAAAAAGTACAAGAATGGAGGATAGTCATACCACATACCAAAATATTATTACCCCTCCCTTGTGAACTTCCCTCCCACCTCCCACCACATCCCACCCCTCTAGGTTGTCACAGACCACCATGTTTGAGTTCCCTGCCTCATACAGCAAATTCCCACTGGCTATCTATTTTACACACAGTAATGTACAGGTTAGTTATGTATAGGCATAGCTAGTAATATGTACATATTAGTTATGTATAGGCATAGTTCGTAATGTATAGGCATTCGGTCCCATCACTTCATGGCAAATAGATGGGGAAACAGTGGAAACAGTGACTGACTTTATTTTGGGGGGCTCCAAAATCACTGCAGGTGGTGAAATTAAAAGACACTGCAGCCATGAAAGTAAAAGACACTTACTCCTTGGAAGGAAAGTTTTGAACAACCTTGACAGCATATTAAAAAGCAGAGACATTACTTTGTCAACAAAGGCTTGTCTAGTCAAGACTATGGTTTTTCCAGTAGTCATGTATGGATGCGAGAGTTGGACTGTGAAGAAAGCTGAGGGCTGAAGAACTGATGCTTTTGAACTGTGGTGTTGGAGAAGACTCTTGAGAGTCCCTTGGACTGCAAGGAGATCCAACCAGTCCATTCTAAACGAGATCAGTCCTGGGTGTTCACTGGAAGGACTGATGTTGAAGCTGAAACTCCAATACTTTGGCCACCTGATGCAAAGAACCAACTCACTGGAAAAGACCCTGATGCTGGGAAAGATTGAGGGCAGGAGGAGAAGGGGACAACAGAGGATGAGATGGTTGGATGGCATCACCGACTCAATGGACATGGGTTTGGGTGGACTCCGGGAGTTGGTGATGCACAGGGAGGCCTGGCATGCTGCAGTTCATGGGGTCGCAAAGAGTCGGACACAACTGAGCGACTGAATTGAACTGAATGTATAGATTTCAACGTTACTTTCTCAATTCCTCCCTCCTTCTCTTTCCCTCGATGTGTCCACAAGTCTGTTGTTTTATGCCTGTGTCTCCGTTGCTGTCCTGCAAGTAGATTCATCAGTACCAATTTTTGTTTTTAAGTTCACACTGACAACTTTCATGGAGTTTAATAGTAATTTTTAACATAGAGTATTAGGCTTCTAGCTTCCCAGGTGGCTCAGTGGTAAAGAATCCACCTGGAGAAAAGAACCTGGAAGGTTACAGTTCACGGGGTCACAAAAGAGTTGGACATGACTGCACAGCTAAACAACATTAGGGTTCTACCCTAAGAGAAATAGAACAGGTAGGACCAGTAGGAGATATATATATATATATATATTTTTTTTTCATAGCAATATGTGTGTATGTATTTATTTATTGTTATGACAAGTTAGCTCATGCAGTTTTGGAGGCTAAGCCCCATAATCTGCCATCTGTAAAATGAAGACCCAAGAAAATCAGCGGTATAATGCAGTTTAGGTCTGAAGACCTAAGAGCTGATGGTGTAAATTTTACTCCAAGGGCAGGAGACAAAGAAGTGAGATGTCCCATCTCATGCAGCTGCTGCTGCTGCTAAGTCACCTCAGTCGTGTCCGACTCTGTGCGACCCCATAGACGGCAGCCCACCAGGCTCCCCTGTCCATGCTCCCCATGCATTTCCTTCTCCAGCGCATGAAAGTGAAAAGTGAAAGTGAAGTCACTCAGTCGTGTCCGACTCCTAGGGACCCCATGGACTGCAGCCCACCAGGCTCCTCCATCCATGGGATTTTCCAGGCACGAGTACTGGAGTGAGGTGCCATTGCCTTCTCCCGTCTCATGCAGAGAGGCAGGAAAAAGGTATAAATTCCTCCTCCCTTCACCTTTTGTCCTACTGGGCCCTCAAAAGTTTGGATGAGGCCCCACACACACTGAGGAGAGCAATTCACTTTACTGAGTGCACAGATGCAAATGCCAGTCTCATCTGGATACAACCCCACAGACACACCTAGAAATAATACTTAACCTGTGCATTCATGGCCAGTCAAGTCGACACATAAAATTAACCATTACAAGTCGACTGAGCATCCATACAGATCTCCTTAAACCATACTTAATCTTCAAGTAAAATAATGACAGGGTCATAATCCTGCCAGACAGGGTACAATTATCCTGTATAGAACCCAAAACACATTAACTTCATTCCCAGAAGAGGAAGTAAAGCCCTTGAGTGATATTTACTTTCCTCCTTCATATCCAGTAACTTAAACACTCTGATGTTAAAATTAACAATACATAAATACTACCATCAAGTCATCTTATGTTACATGATAAGGTAAAAAGAGACAAAAAAAAAGAAAATATAGAAAATACGCACACATGGGTTCATAGCAAAATGAGGAAATGTCAAGACTATTACAGGCCTCACATCTGTAACTGTTCACATCGTTGGAGCTGGTATTTACAGTTACTTTCTTCCACTGTCCTTCTGTAGCCCTTTGTTTTCATAAATCAATGACTTAATTGCAGAGTGAAATATATAATATTACCAAGTCTCTATGGGATCTCCTGTATTCCAGACATATGCTTCCACACCTTCAATGTAGAGCAGTAGTCCAATTTTCCCTGATAGTCATGATCAACCACTCCAGCCAACACCATAACCCTCTTCTTTACCTGTTGTTTTAGAGACATGAGGAACCCAAAGTAGTCAGATGGTAGTTTTATTTTATTTATTATTATTTTTTAAATTTTTGGTTGCACTGGGTCTTCATTGCTGTCAGGCCTTTCCCTGGTTGCAGCGAGCTGGGGCTACTCTTCACTGTGGTACATGGGCTTCTCATTGCGCTGGCTTCTCTTAATGCGGAGCACAGGCGCTGGGCCAGGGGCTCCAGTAGCTGCATCTCACACGCTCTGGAGCGTGGACTCAGTAGTTGCAGTACATGGGCTCAGCTGCTCTGCAGCACGTGGAACCCTCCCAGACCAGGAATCAAACCCGTATCCTCTACACCGGCAGGAGGATTCTTAACCACTGCACCACCAGGGAAGTCCTATTTTATTTATTTATTTTGGCTGCACCTGGATGGTAGTTTTATTTTATTTTTTTCCAGTATAAAATGAAACTTTATTTTTTTAATATAAATTTATTTATTTTAATTGGAGGCTAATTACTTTACAATATTGTATTGGTTTT
>NW_011483757.1:31167-31612 GCF_000754665.1 Bison bison bison | reverse complement strand
GCAATTCATGGGGTCGCAAAGAGTCGGACACGACTGAGTGACTGAACTGAACTGAACTGAATACTCCATTGTGTATATGTACCACAGCTTTCTTATCCATTCATCTGCTGATGGACATCTAGGTTGCTTCCATGTCCTGGCTATTATAAACAGTGCTGTGATGAACACAGGTACACGTGTCTCTCTCAATTCTGGTTTCCTCGGTGTGTATGCCCAGTAGTGGGATTGCTGGGTCATAAGGCAGTTCTATTTTCAGTTTTTTAAGGAATCTCCACACTGTTCTCCATAGTGGCTGTACTAGTTTGCATTCCCACCAACAGTGTAAGAGGGTTCCCTTTTCGCCACACCCTCTCCAGCATTTATTGCTTGTAGACTTTTGGATCGCAGCCATTCTGACTGGCGTGAAATGGTACCTCATTGTGGTTTTGATTTGCATTTCTCTGAT
>NW_011483757.1:30381-31067 GCF_000754665.1 Bison bison bison | reverse complement strand
ATAAATTTATTTATTTTAATTGGAGGCTAATTACTTTACAATATTGTATTGGTTTTGCCATACATCAACATGAATCCGCCACGGGTGTACACGTGTTCCCCATCCTGAACCCCCCTCCCACCTCCCTCCCCATACCATCCCTCTGGGTCATCCCAGTGCACCAGCCCCAAGGTTCCTGTATCCTGCATCGAACCTGGACTGGCGATTCGTTTCACATATGATATTATACATGTTTCAATCCCATTCTCCCAAATCATCCCAACTTCTCCCTCTCCTACAGAGTCCAAAAGACTGTTCTATACATCTGTGTCTCTTTTGCTGTCTCGCATACAGGGTTATCGTTACCATCTTTCTAAATTCCATATATATGCATTAGTGTACTGTATTGGTGTTTTTCTTTCTGGCTTACTTCACTCTGTATAATAGGCTCCAGTTTCATCCACCTCATTAGAACTGATTCAAATGTATTCTTTTTAATGGCTGAGGAGATCCAACCAGTCCATTCTGAAGGAGATCAGCCCTGGGATTTCTTTGGAGGAAATGATGCTAAAGCTGAAACTCCAGTACTTTGGCCACCTCATGCGGAGAGTTGACTCATTGGAAAAGACTCTGATGCTGGGAGGGATTGGGGGCAGGAGGAGAAGGGGACGACAGAGGATGAGATGGCTGGATGGCATCACTGACTG
>NW_011483757.1:28786-30281 GCF_000754665.1 Bison bison bison | reverse complement strand
CCTCATTGTGGTTTTGATTTGCATTTCTCTGATAATGAGTGATGTTGAGCATCTTTTCATGTGTTTGTTAGCCATCTGTATGTCTTCTTTGGAGAAATGTCTGTTTAGTTCTTTGGCCCATTTTTTGATTGGGTTGTTTATTTTTCTGGAATTGAGCTGTAGGAGTTGCTTGTATATTTTTGAGATTAGTTCTTTGTCAGTTGCTTCATTTGCTATTATTTTCTCCCATTCTGAAGGCTGTCTTTTCACCTTGCTTACAGTTTCCTTTGTTGTGCAGAAGCTTTTAATTTTAATTAGGTCCCATGTTTATTTTTGCTTTTTTCAGTTCAATGGGATCACTGCTGTGTCACCTAGTGGAAACGTTCCTCCCTCCAGAACCAACACCTCCAGCCAAGAGTACACAAAGGCAAGGGGTCGAAAAGGTAAGGTTTGCTAGTGGCCCCCTAGTGGTCATAGTGGGAGGTGCCCCTCCATCTCTACCTCTTGATTTCTGAACCCGTGAATCCTAATTATGGAAGAAACAGCAAGATATATCGGACACTGATTGAGAGCATGGACAGCCTTCGAGAGAACCTTGCCCCAGCCCTGCAAGGTATTGTCATCTGGCTGGCACTCCAGCTGAGTCTTCAAAAGGCGGTTTCAGTGTTCTAAAAAGTCAGTTGTTTTAGAATGATGCTGAATTCCATGAGCATGGGCCCATTGCCATACTCCTTTTGCTGTGAAGTGAGTTCTTTGATCAGAGCATTATTGTGAGGCAAGGTGGATTAGGCATTCTGTAAGTACGTGTCTGGTAGTTTTGCATACAGGGAAACATTGCATACAGGGCCTGCAAATTCATATCCAGAGTGTCTATTCCCTGATGTCCCTTCCATGATGCAAGTGACCTGATGTAATCAACCTTCCACCAGGTAGCTGGCCCATCACCCCAGGGAATGGTTCTGTACTGGGCATGGATGTTGGTCTCTGATTCTGGCAGATCAGCACTCAGCAGTAAACAACTAATTATATTTCTATATCCCAGAAACAATTAAAGATGAACTTTTTACAGTCACATCAAAAATCAACTAAGATTAACAAAAGATGTACAAAATCTTTATGGAGAAAACTATTACATTTTTCAAGAGAAATTAAAGAATACTTAAAGAGAAAGAAAGAGATACCATATTCATAAATTGTAAACCTTAAGGATTATGCCAAAGCCTTTAACTGTGTGGATCACAATAAACTGGAAAATTCTGAAAGAGATGAGACTACCAGACCACCTGACCTGCCTCTTGAGAAACCTATATGCAGGTCAGGAAGCAACAGTTAGAACTGGACATGGAACAACAGACTGGTCCCAAATAGGAAAAGGAGTACGTCAAGGCTGTATATTGTCACCCTGGTTATTTAACTTATATGCAGAGTACATCATGAGAAACTCTGGGCTGGAGGAAGCACAAGCTGGAATCAAGATTGCTGGGAGAAATATCAATAACCTCAGATATGCAGATGA
>NW_011483757.1:13769-28595 GCF_000754665.1 Bison bison bison | reverse complement strand
AAATCACTGCAGATGGTGATTGCAGCCATGAAATTAAAAGACGCTTACTCCTTGGAAGGAAAGTTATGACCAACCTAGATAGCATATTGAAAAGCAGAGACATTACTTTGCCAACAAAGGTCTGTCTAGTCAAGGCTATGGTTTTTCCAGTGGTCATGTATGGATGTGAGAGTTGCACTGTGAAGAAAGCTGAGCACCAAAGAATTGATGCTTTTGAACTGTGGTGTTGGAGAAGACTCTTGAGAGTCCCTTGGACTGCAAGGAGATCCAACCAGTCCATTCTAAAGGAGATCAGCCCTGGGTGTTTTTGGAAGGAATGATGCTGAAGCTGAAACTCCAATACTTTGGCCACCTCATGCAAAGAGTTGACTCATTGGAAAAGACCCTGATGCTGGGAGGGATTGGGGGCAGGAGGAGAAGGGGACGACAGAGGATGAGATGGCTGGATGGTATCACCGACTCGATGGACATGAGTTTGAGTAAACTCTGGGAGTTGGTGATGGACAGGGAGGCCTGGCGTGCTGTGATTCATGGGGTCGCAAAGAGTCAGACACGACTGAGCGACTGAACTGAACTGAACTGAATATCATAAAGATGTACTTTCCCCTGATATATTTATAGATTCAGTACCATCATGGATAAAAATTCCCATAGGTTATTGTTGCTTTGTTTGTTTACATGTGTGTGTATCTTGCAGAAGCTATTGAAGAAATGTATTTGGAAAAGCAAAGAGACGAGAATAGCAAAAACCTAAATGAAGAATATAAGAACAGGACAGGGACATCTCTGGTGGTCCAGTGGTTAAGAATTTGCCTTCCAAAGCAGAGGACCCCAGTTTGATCCCTGTTCGGGGAACAAAGATCCCACATGCCATGCAGTGTGGCCATAAAAAAAGGAAGAAAGCAGTAAAACTTATTCTACAAATTATTACAATTTGGCATAAATTGAAGTAAATAAAATATTGTGATATTGGCAAAGGATAGACTCACAGACCAATAGTATACAACAGAAAAAAAACTCAGCAATGTGAGCCAGGCAGGTTTAAATGAAACTTATAACTAAAAAGGTAAAAAGGAAAGCTCTAGGACTGAGGGAGAGTAAGTAGTCAAGGAAAGAACAAACTTGCTGGAGAGTGAATCCTCTCCAAAGTTAAGATTCAGACTTATCAGAGAGGATGTGGTGGCAGTCCGTTGGTTGGCAGAGAAGTTGGTCGGCTGAGTTTTCCCAAACCAGAGCTGGTCCACAGTCCGAGGGCAGAGGCCAGCTGGGGGAGCGGGAGGGATGCTCCGGGCAGCTGCCTGCTGGGGGTGCTATTGAACTAACTGGGAAACCTCAACCAGGAAGCAGCAGCCTGCTGGATTGTCCTGGGAACTCTTCTGGGAGCTGGCTAGGCGGGGCTCCACTGAACATACCTGCTGGGTGAGCTCCACTGGTGGGCATCACACACCAGGGTAGTGGTGTCAGAGCAAGAAAAAGGAATGCACATGAGAATCAGGAAAAGGAGCCCCTTTCTCCTCCCTCCTGTGTCTGTCCTGCGCCCACTACTGATAAAGATTAATATCACGTCAGCTGTGCTGTGCTTAGCTGCTCAGTCGTGTCCAACTCTCTGCGACCCCATAGACTGTAGCCCACCAGGCTCCTCTGTCCATGGGGATTTTCCAGGTCAGAATACTGGAGTTGGTTGCCATGCCCTCCTCCAGGGGATCTTCCCAAGCCAGGGATTGAATTGCAGGCAGTTTCTTTACTGCTGAGCCACCAGGGAAGCCCAAGAATACTGGAGTGGGTAGCCTGTCCCTTCTCCAGGGGATCTTCCTGGCCCAGGAATCAAACCAGGGTCTCCTGCATTGCAGGTGGATTCTGGTAACCAGCTGAGTTACCAGGGAAGCCCTCATGTTGGCTAACAAGGGAGAATGTTCCCATATTACAAGCCAGCAATCAAGGATAGATTTGGAGCTGAGAAGCAATAAATTCGAAGCTCACACAAACCAATTAGAATAAAGAGCCCCCAAACAGTCCCCTTCACATGCAGGAATTTGATTTATGTCACAGGTTGACTGGCAAACCAGTAGGGAAAAGAGACTGCTTTCAATAAATGGCACTGGGGCAAATGGCCACCTCTCTATGCATATTTTCAGAAAAGGAAAAAGAAGAGAAACTTGATCACAACCTTTCATAGCATGCAAACAGTTCCAAGTAGACAATATAACAGGCAAAACTGTAAAACTTTTAGAATGTGACACAGGATAATATTTTCATGACCGCAGTATAGAGAAAGATTCTTTAAAGAAGACACAAAAATAGTAATCATAAAGAGATTGGTAAGTTTGACTACAATAACATTTAAAATTCTGTTTAACAAAAGATACTGTTAGGAAAAGGAAAAGGTGAACCACAGGTTCGCCGATTGCTCCCTGCTTTTCTGACCCTGGGGCCTCTAGGAAGCTGGGGGCAGATGAGGGAGGTTGCTGCTATTTAGAGGCATGGTCCTGGGGAAGTGAAGGCTTCCGGGTACCCGAAAGGTCTAGATTGGACAGTTGAGGACCCCAAGCCCCATTTCATGGGAGCAGCACTCATTTCAGAGAGAGAATGTCCAGGCTGCCCTGTCCTGTCCTCTTCTGTTCCACCCCATAAGCACTACCCTCACACTCCCAGATCATAGCTTTTCTTAGGTTCTGGGCAGATGCTAACAGATCAAATTTTCCCATGAAGCATAGGTCCATGCCCCTAGAGATCTATCTCCTATTACCTAGTGATCTTTGAGAAATCACAAATTCATGTGCCCATGAAATTCATGAAGGTTTTCAGATGTGCCTGCGTGTGTGTTTCTACAAGCCTGTGTGTCTTTGTGACATGCCTGCTTGTGACTCAAAGTGTGGTCCACAGACCAGCGGTGTGCTTATTTGGGAGCTGGAGAAGTATAGCATCTCTGGCCCCATCCTAGATTTATTAAATCAAAATATGTGTTTTATGGTTCTTACACACATTCAAGTTTGAGAAGCCTGGCATACCTGTTTGCAGCTGCCCAGGAGAGCTTATATTTTATTTAGGAGAAAGCGTCAGTACTCAGAGGCTGGATGCATTGGATTACATCTGCATGTTTACGGGCACACTTGTGTGTCTGTCTATATGTGTGCTGTGATTCTTTTTCAAAAGAGAAGAGCACTTCCTGAGGGCTGATTATAGGCCAGGCACTCTGTAAATTCTTTTTTTTTTTTAACTGGAGAGTACCCGTATACAGGTTCACAGGTCTTTACATTATTATTTATTTTGGCCACACTGCAAGGCATGTGGAATCTTAGTTCTCTGACCAAGTATCAAACCAGCACTCCCTGCAGTGGAAACATGGAGTCTCAGTCACTGGACCACCAGGGAAGTGCCCACATTGTAAAATTCTTAACACCCTCACTTGTATCCTCTGCCTCATTTGAGTTTCTTGAGGGCCTTAGGGAAAACAGAGAGTAGGGATGATTGGTGTTGAAAGCCTTAAAAAATATCCAAACACTTTGACTTGGTATGTTCCACCTCTAGGTATCTGACCTCAGAGAAATTGGAATTAAAGAAAACATGACTCATGCAGAAGGATTTACACATACACATAATCTTTAATAGAAACCAAGAACTGGACACAACTGGTTTTTCCAGTGGAGTTACAAAAATCATCACAAAGCCCTGAAGAGGACAACAATGTGGTCATTAACTGAGGTCAGCTCTATAATTATTTCCTGAGTGGACTTTCCA
Organism: Bison bison bison; assembly: GCF_000754665.1. NCBI lineage: Eukaryota > Metazoa > Chordata > Mammalia > Artiodactyla > Bovidae > Bison > Bison bison. The sequence goes on along the minus strand of NW_011483757.1, from coordinate 24,857 downwards.
AGCCAAGTGCATGGTGTACCCAAGAGCTGACAGATGTGGTTCCACTCTGATGAAGGTCAAGATATTGATGAAGTTGTATGACATTGGGAAATTGTTTTGTAACATAGACCAGAAAAGAGGACATGAAATACACAGTGTAATCACAGTCAAGGGAAAAAATGCGCTGGAAACAAAGCAAGTCACACCTTCCTTCCAGATGAAGGGTGGGGAGGAGGCAAGAGACCTGCCTGAGACCTCAGACAAGAAACCTGGGCATGTGGTCCTGTGAAAGCCTTGGCTTGTCTTCTCTATAAACTGTTTCTTATTCCCCATAGATTGCGAAGAGTCTCAGTTCCAAAGGAATAGAAGGGCTGCTTTGTGAAATAAGGTCAATGCTTGGTGGGGAGGATGGCTTTGCAAATTACAGGCAGGTTTAGGAAAATATTTCTCTTTGTGTAGATTTAGACTACACAATATGACAAATGTTTATCCTTCAGCCTGTCATCTCATCCACCCAGTATTCACTGGACATGCGCACAAATAAAGATTATCTGTAATTGACAGCAGGTAAACTGTGTTGGGTCAGTGCCCATTCTGGATAGTTTTGGGAAACATGGAATGCTAAAGACCTCACCAGATCATCCTGCTGTATCCTTCCCTTAACTCCAGCGAGGGTTATTCCAGACTGAGGACGTCAGGCTCAGGAAAATACAGTCCAGCCCATGTATCATCTTGCAGCAGAGGGAAGAGGCCAAGCCTTGAAAGGAAATAAACTCCTGGGTTACACACATGCTGAAGAAGCAGTGGTACTTCTCCAGTTTTTTGACAATGATCACTTTTTAAAAATGAAACTCTCATCAATGAATTTAAAAATATTTGTGTCTGGAAATTCCTTTTGCTTCCCTAATTATTTTTTTTTTAAGACTTAACATTTTTATGGTACTTTCAGGTTCATAGCAAAATTAAGAAGGTACCAGGTTTACCTGGTGATCCGGTGGCTAGGAGTCGGCCTTGTAATTCAGGGGACACTGGTTTGATCCCTGATCTGGAAGATCTCACATGCTGTGCGGCGACTAAGGCCATGCACCACAGCTCCTGCAGTCTGAGTGCCTAGAGCTCCTGATCCACGACAAGAGAAGCCATAGTTGGAGGTAGCACCCGCTCGCTGCAACTAGAGAAAGGCTTCGGGCAGCAACAAAGACCCAGTGCAGTGAAAAATAAACAAGTAAATATTAAAAAGAAGATACAGAGATTTCCCATATACTCCATGCCCCTATACACATATATAGCCTCCCTTATTATCAACATCCCTCATCAGAGCGGTTACGATCAGTGAACCTACATCAACACGTCACAATCACCCAAAGTCCATCATTTACAGTAAGCCTCTCTCTTGGTGTTACACAGTCTATGGGTTTGCACAAATGAGAAGGCGATGGCACCCCACTCCAGTACTCTTGCCTGGAAAATCCCATGGACAGAGGAGCTTGGTAGGCTGTAGTCCATGGGGTCGCTAGGAGTCGGACACAACTGAGCGACTTCACTTTCACTTTTCACTTTCATGCATTGGAGAAGGAAATGGCAACCCACTCCAGTGTTCTTGCCTGGAGAATCCCAGGGATGGGGGAGCCTGGTGGGCTGCCGTCTATGGGGTTGCACAGGGTCAGACACAACTGAAGTGACTTAGCAGCAGCAGCAGCATAAGGACATATATCAGTCATTATAATATCATACAGAGGATTCTCCGTGCCCTAAAAATCCTCTGTGGTCACCTATTTATCTCCCCTTTCCCAATCTCTGGTAACCACTGATCTTTTTACTGTCTCCATAGTTTTGCCTTTTCCAGAATGTCACAATGATCATTTTGCCTAATCTTCCTTAGGTCAGGTTTCCTGGAAAACGGTCTCAGGGGCAGATGCTTATGTGCGAGAGGTTTTCTGGGAGTATACCGAGAAGCAGAATCTGTGAGAAGTAAGAGAGAAGCAGGGCCGGGGAGAAGTGGAATTGTGATGCATGGCAGCAAAGGCTCGGCCAATCTCCTGGAGAGCTCTCAGTGGGTTTGGGGGGAGGGTCCTTCAGAGGTGCCCCGAATCAAACTGTGGAGCTAGGCCTTTGTACCCCAACATCAACCAGTCAGTGGATACAGATTATCCCTGGGAATGGGGTGTAACTTGGGATGAAACAGCTCATTATGGCCCAGGGAAATTCCCAGGGAGGGACTCATCTGTGAGCGTCAGCAACACCCCAGCAACAGAGAGAATGAGTGTCTTCATCCCAAGGGGATCTGACAGCCCACTATAGTATCCACTAAATAATCTGGGGAAAAAAAAACCAAAAACCTTGAAATAAAGAAAAAGAATAGGAGGCTTGGAGATAAAGATACTGAGATCCACCAGTGACTTACTCTATAATCTTAGGCATATCTTTTCTTGGGGTCTAGGTTTCCCCATCTCTACACCGAGGCAGGGTTATTGGACTCACTGGGACACTCCTAAGTCACAAGCACCAGGGGAGCAGGTGCCCTGGAAGCTGACCACAGGAGCCAGAGAAGATGGGCCTGAGATGAGGCTGAGAGGTGAAGAAGGGAGCCTGTCGTCACAGGGAGCTCATCAAACTTGATGAGGGGGCCCATCCCACTGGGACTTTCCCTCCAAGATGCGTCTATGAATCATTAGATCATAAAATAGCAGAACAAAGAGGAGCCTTAAAGTTCAAGGGGCTCATCCCTTTTTTATACAAGGAGTCAAGGAACATGACCAGTGTCACAGACTGAGTCAGCAGCAAGCTGGGAATCAACCTCTGTTCCCGAAACCTAATACATATATTGGTACATTTATTGGTACATTTATTCATTCACTGTTTTTTCAACATCCACATGGCCTTTTCCTTGAGAAACTGAGTCAAAACTTGTTTTGGTTCAAAGAAAGAGATACCCCTCGAGCTAACTTCCCTGAAAGGAGAGCTATGTGAAAAGAGTTGGAATGAAAGAAAATCTGCCCACCCTCCAGCCTTCTTAAAATAGGAAGAAACCAAGGGACTAGTGATTTGAGCACAAAATTCTGTCAGTCAGTGAAGGGCAGATTGAAAACTGACCAGGAGGATTGGAAGGGCAGACATTCTTTTAAAACAGTAAGGCAGAAAAAATTAGCCCTGTGGTCCAAATATTTGATTTTAGATAAGCTTGTTGACAGTAAGTTCTAGCCAGAGTGGAAGACCGCTGGGAGACCTCACTATTCACAGAAGTTTTTTGCTTTCTCCCTTTTTCAGAGCCGTGTCTCACGTCCTTCCCCATGCCAGGAATGGCTGAGCGCAGGGCTCCTACCTTTCAATTTCTGCAGAAACCAAAGCCTCCAACTTCTTTAGGAGATGCCTGAGTTCCAGGCATACATAGACCTAGACCTGGGAATTTAATTGTTCTTTTTACAGATTTTTTTTTCTTGTAAGTTTTTTTAAATTATTAAGTTATAAGAATTATTATCAGATACATAATTTGTACACATTTTCTCCCATTCTGTGTGGACTATATTTCACTTTATTGATGCTATCTTTTGAAGCACCAAAGTTTTAAATTTTAATGAAGTTAAATTTATCTCTTTTTTCTTTCAGTGTTTATGCTTTGGATGTCTTATCTAAGAATTATTGCCAAAATTTACCTCTATGTTTTATCCTAAGAATTTTATAGTTTCATTTTAAAATTTATTTAACTCAAGGATAATTACTTTACAATTTGTACAGGTATTAAAATAGCACCCTCTCCACTATTGAAAAAATCTCCCTCTCTTTCCTACGCTTAATTTTAGAGCCTTTGAAGCATTCTACAGGGCTTCTCATAAATATCTCCTGCTGCAAACCCTTAGCTTTCACCTTTCTCCAATTTGAAAGTTTTATTTCAAGTTCCATTTTGTAGCCACTGGATACAAATGATTTCTAGTTTCACACAAGATGGGTTTTGAGTTTCTGTCTCTTACTCTCCATGTTAGGTGTTAGGTGTGACTTTTGGAAGGCAAAAAAAAAAAGCAATTTTTTTTTTTTTGAGAAAGATTTGTTTTGTCCTAACATTGGATACTTGAAGTGCCTAGAGTGGTGGCAACATATATTCATTTTATTCTCAAGTAGTAAATCTTTTTAATTAATTTTTTAATTGGGGAGTGGGTGATCTACAATGTTGTGTGAGTTTCTGATGCACAGCAAAGTGAGTCAGTTACACATACACAGAAACCCACTCCTTTTAGCTTCTACTTCCATATAGGTGATTGGAGGATTGAACAGAGTACTTTGTGCTATACAGCAGTTTCTTATTTCTACCTATTTTATATATAGTAGTGTGTATATGTCAATCTCAGTCTCCCAGTTTCTCCCTCCCCCGCTTTCTCCCTTGGTAACCACAAGCTTGTTTTCTACATCTGTGATCCAATTTCTGTTTTGTACATGGGTTCACTTGCACTATTTTTTTTTTAGATTCCAAATATAAGTGATATCATATGTATTTGTATTTCTCTATCTGACATACGTCACTCAGTATGACAGTCTCTAGGTCCATTCAGTTCAGTTCAGTTCAGTCGCTCAGTCGTGTATGACTATTTGCCACCCCATGAATCACAGCACACCAGGCCTTCCTGTCCAATACCAACTCCCGGAGCCTACCCAAACTCATGTCCATTGAGTCGGTGATGCCATCCAACCATCTCATCCTCTGTCGTCCCCTTCTCCTCCTGCCCCCAATCTTTCCCAGCATCAGGGGCTTTTGCAGTGAGTCAGCTCTTCACATCAGGTGGCCAAAGTATTAGAGTTTCAGCTTCAACATCAGACCTTCCAATGAACACCCAGGGCTGATCTCCTTCAGAATGGACTGGTTGGATCTCCTTGCAGTCCAAGGGACTCTCAAGAGTCTTCTCCAACACCACAGTTCAAAAGCATCAATTTTTCCAAGCTGAGATTTCGTTACAGTAAAACTCTCACATCCATACATGACGGCTGGAAAAACCACAGCCTTGACTAGACGGACCTTTGGTTGGCGAAGGTCCATCCATGTTGCTAAAAATGGCATCATTTTGGGGAAGTATTAAATCTTGAAGATAAATAACCAGTTTCCATAGTCAGCACTATCTGTCTCATTTTTAATTCCTCTTCTATGAAATAAGGCATCATCCTGCATTTGGTGTACATTCTTTGGTATATAATCATAACCAGCTTGATATTTTATGTGCAACTTTTAAAAAACATATTTATTTGTTTATTTGGTTATGGCAGGTCTTAGTTGCAGTGCTGAGATCTTTAATTGAAACATGCAAACTCTTAGCTGTGGTGTGTGGGATCTAGTTCCCTGACCAGGGATCAAACCCAGCCCCATGCATTGGGAGCATGGAAGCAACAACTGGACCACCAGGGAAGTCCCTTTATGTGTAATTTTAAAATATATATGAATATTTCATTCTATACATTGTATCACCAATCTTATTTTCCTAATAAGTTTTCTGTGCTACGTCTCCATACTGATTCATATAAATTTATTTTTATTTTTCTATAGCATAGCAAGCATATCAAAGTATGAAATTTAACTATTTCACCAATGCAGGCCATCTTGACTGGTATCAGTTTCTGACTCTTTGGAACAGTCTTATACTAAACATCCTAATACATGTATTAGATTCCCATTGGCAAATATTTTGTCTTTCCTGTGTTTCTGAAAGGAAAATTGCTAAATGATATATGTAACTTTTTAGTCTTATTAGGCATAACCAGATCACTCTTCCAAGTGGTTGTACCAATTCACATTTCCATCCACAAACTATTAAGAGTCTCTGAGTGTTTATATTGTAGCCTTTTCTTAAAGATTATTTATTTGTTTATCTTACTTTTTTGGCTGTACTGGGTCTTCATTGCTGTGTGTGGACTTTCTCCAGCTGCAGCGAGTGCAGTTTACTCTCTGTGGTGCGCGCGTTCTCATGCAGCGGCTTCTCTTGCTGCAGAGCACAGGCGCTAAGTGCACAGGCTTCAGAGTACTTAAGCTCCACAGCACGTGGGATATTCCTGCACCAAAGATCAAACCCTGCGTTGGCAGGTGGACGCGTAACCATTGGATCACCAGGGAAGACCTATAATGTAGACTTTTCATTCTTGCCATTCTGGTGTCTGGTTGTTTTAATTGTTTTTTTCTTGTAACTGGTGACATTGAAGCTCCTGTATATCTGTATACAATCTGCTATAATAATCTCTTATTTGATTGTCCATGCTATTCATAGTTCATTTTTTTCTAAGAGGTTGGCTGTTTTTCTTACTGATCTGTAGAAATTCTTCACATATTTTTCTATTTCTTTGTTTGTGATAATCATTCCAAGTATTTACTTCTAAGCTCTCATTTATCTTTCAACTTTTTGTGTTTGTCAATTTTGCTCCTGATGTCATCAAACGTAATCATTTTTTTAAACTCTTTGCACCTTGCTTACCCTGAGGTAAGTCTAACGTTTGTTGATCATCTACTATGTGATGGTCAGTGAGCTATTCCTTCCACATGTTATCACTTCAAATCCTGATCACTTTATGAAATTGTCATTGCTGTTATCATTTCCACGTTACAGATGACAAGACTAAGGGTCAGTGGGACAAAGTCATTGCCCAAATCTACAGAAGCTGTCCTCTATGCATGTGAGATTTAAACCTGTATCTGCTTGGAACCAAAACACTCTCTTCTTCTGATTGCTATTTTATGGGTTTTTGGAGAAACCCCGCACATTCAGACATTTTATTCTTCATCTCACTCCTCATACCCTAGTCCACACTCAAAAGAGTCAAGGAAGATGGAAATGCAGAGAAAACCTAGTACATTTATTTATTCACTGATCAATAGGCATTTTCTGTCGTGTGCCAAGCTACACATTGGGTGCTGGGGATACAGAGATAAAACAGGCCAGATCTTGTCCCTAAAGGAGTATTGGTCTCAAAACCACATCTTGACCGAGGTGCTTCCATTGTTTTCCAGGCTTGCAGGGTGGGGAGTAGGGGGAATCCCCAGAGCACACAGACCAGGAAGTCCTAATGTTTTTGACCTGGAAAGGTTGAATCTGTAGAAAGAAAACAAAGTGGAGCCTCAGCACAGGAATTATTTAAGTGACCCTATATCCTTCCCACCCAGATGGTCCTTCCACCACCAAGTCCTAGATCCCCTGGGATAAGTAGAGAGCATTGTGCTGGAATAGTTGAAACAGTGCTGGCCTTTGATGTAGGAATCACGACAAAATCCAGGCTTTTCACAGGCTCTTCTCTGCTGCCCTCTGATAAAATCAGAATATTGGGCTAGACTGACATCTATGCATCTTACTAGAGTTCCCTGTGGTTCCAGATAACTCAGCCAATCAGGGCCATAACCACAGCAACATTCTCTGAATGCAAACAGTACTTCAAGTCTTAAAAACCACTTTTACATTTAGTATCGCCATGGATATAATTGCGTCCATTTTACAGATAGGGAAACTGAGGTCGACGATGAAATAGTTGCTCGCAGTCACAAAGTCAGTCAGAGGCAGAGATGATATTCAAAGATAGAACTCTTGCCTCTTGTATCATGCTCCTTCGTCCTGCCTTATTCCAAGATGCTTTCCTTCCTAGGACCCAGCACGGCCTGTCATAGGTGCCTCCTGGGACTTGTCTAGAAAACTCTAAGGGGTGAAGGTCATTGAAGGGCAGAGGATCTGCTTGGGGAATGGGGAAGTACTGGAAGATGTCAAGCAACCTCTTTCACATACACAGGTACCATTAGGTTGAGAGCACATTAAGGTCCAGGGGGATGTGGAGCTTGCTAGATCTTCTCACCTTTCACCGGCAGGACACATGAATTTCCACATGGACCGCTGCAGCACTTGAAACCATTCAGGCAATGGTTGTCGTTCTGGCAGTCGTCTACATGTTTGTGACTCTCACAGTGGCCGGTGACCACTGGACACTTCCCAGGAGTGACTTTAACTGATGAAAACAAAGTGACAATTCAGAGGCTTCACCCCGTGGGACATCACCCAAATTCCCAACTCCATCTTCACCCCATACATGGAAATTGGTTCTTCCCCAACTTCAGGATCCAATCTGAGGCTGGTGCATGTCCTAAAGAAGACTCTCTCCCGCCAACGGGACCCCGACCAGTGTCTGACATACGTGTGTCTAATGGACAGACTAATTCATGAGCTGACTGACCTGCTGGCTGACGGGCTCACCAACTGGCCTACTGTCTACCTGAGCAAACAGAGCTGGTAGAGGGGGTGGAGAAACCCTGACTCTATCCCATCCTCCACCTCAGTTCAGACGAGCCCCCTCCACTTGCCCAAGAAGCGTGTCCTCAAGCTCAGACCTCCCTGATCCCCCTTTCCAGGACTGGACTTCCTCACCTGGCTTTGACGTGTCTACAGGATCCATGCATTTGATGCCACAAACATCCTGGCAGCATTTCTGCTTCTTCGGACACTGCCAGTCACTGTGGCATTCAGGGGGTTCATATACTAAGCACATCGCAGGCCGTATGAAAGGACAGACTCCACGTTTACCTATTTCTGAAGGGTAAGAACAAAGGAGGAAGAAGAAGCTGGCACTGAGTCGTGATCACAATCCTGCAGAAGGAACCAGGGGAGGAGAGAAACCTAACCGGAGTACCTGACCCCAGAGGAATGAAGGGAGCCATTAGGATTCCAGTTTCAAGGCCGGTGTAGGACAGTGCCAAGCGCAGCGGAACCCTCAACCGAGAGGGAGTCAATGGGAAAGAAGGTGTAGATGGTGGTGTGCCACTAGATCTTTCAAGAGGGAGACTGTGTGGAGTTTGCCAGTTTCCCTGGTATAAATATTCCCACTAGTCCTTATTTCAAGCTACCAATGTGACATCAACCACCTCACAGAAGTCTTGAAGATTTCTCAATCAGCTATTGCATGTCTGTATAAGTCAGCTCCGGGGAGTGCTGAACAGAGTTCATGGTCACGTATTCCTGGCCCAGGGCTGGCTGGGAGGGAGGCAGAAAGAGCCAGTGACAGCAAGAGAGGCCACTCATTCGAGATTAAACAAAGGAGAACAGATCAACTGAGAAGCAAATAGAAAGTGCTATTTGCATCTCAGCAAACAGAAAGAAATAGAGTGACCATTAACAACAGCAACAAAAACACATGAAGAGAAACAGAGAACAATTTGGAAAACTAAAACAGATAGTGACCAAAATAATGTGACAGAGGGAAAAAAAAACAGTAAAGAAGGAGCTATGGAGGAATAAAAATAAGAAATACAGGGGCTTATTTCTGGATGTACAGAAACTCTCTTAGTTGAAGTCCTCAGAGACATGCTTGAAATTAAGGGCCATAGGCCATTGGAAAGAGGGCTTCAAGGCCTGCCCCCGGAGCTAAAAGAAGAGGTTATTCCCACGCTGAGCCGTCACTGACTTTGGTACCTGCGTATGGCCTGAGAGAGTTCAACTCACGTTTGAGAGCACCTTCCACAGCCCAGGGCATCAGGAATCCAGAGGCAAATATCACCAGGAAGACGATAAGGCTGCTGGACTTCATCTTGAGGGCAGGTGGGGCGGTGGTGACCAGTGTCAGCCTCACCCTTTATACCCGCTCCGATGGGTGTGCTCCCTCAGGAACTGCCCTGAGTTCTCTCAGCTGCTACTTCCTCAGCAGGAAATTCAGGTGAGGACAGTGACCACGCCATCCAGAGTGTTGCTGGCTCTTTCCTGCCCTTAGGCAAGAGCGTGAGGACTAGGAAGGGGATTGAAGGACTTGGAGGGGGTGGTGTCAGAAAGCCACTGGGAACACGTTAGGAGACCCTGAATACCCTCCTTTGGGGAGGAGGGGGGAGGGGCAAAGAGGGCCAAACAGGACATTACAAAGGAACTTGTTAGAAATCCGGAACCATGGCCTCTCAAAGTGCCATGACTTTCCCACATCCAGGACACTGGAGGATTGCCACATTTGTTACCACATTACCCAGGGTCATTCCCTTCCATAAAGGGCAGGTGACATTTTCTCTCGTTCTCTCCTGACTTATTACCATGTGATACTTGCAGGGCCAGTCACACAGAGAATCTTTGCTGAATGACAGGTGGACAGGGGACAGCAAGGAAAACCTCTCTGGGCTTCAGCTTTCCCAGTTGTGAAGTGGGGATAATAGTAACAGACTAGATCACAGAGGGGGAACTTGAGTTGAAAAGAGTGGAAGGAAGTTGAAGGATGAACACACTACCTGTTAGCAGAATGGAAGTGAGACTGATGCAAAGTCAGTCACGGTGGAGCCCTGTTTCCTGAGATAAACCGATGGGGCTCTTCTTAGCAGTCAGTTGAAGAGCCAGTTGAAACAGGTGTGTCATTTCATAGGCTCAAAAAATCATCTCACACCCCAGAGTCATCCTCACTGCTCTTGCATGATCATAATAGACATTTATTGTACACTGGCTACATGATGAGAAGTTTAAATAATTCTAAATAGCAAAATTGCCGGCAGAAATATCAGTAACCTCAGATATGCAGATGGCAGAAAGTGAAGAGGAACGAAAAAGCCTCTTGATGAAAGTGAAAGTGGAGAGTGAAAAAGTTGGCTTAAAGCTCAACATTCAGAAAACGAAGATCATGGCATCTGGTCCCATCACTTCATGGGAAATAGATGGGGAAAGAGTGAAAACAGTGTCAGACTTTATTTTGGGGGGCTCCAAAATCACTGCAGATGGTGTCTGTAGCCATGAAATTAAAAGACACTTACTCCTTGGAAGAAAAGTTATGACCAAACTAGAGAGCATATTGAAAAGCAGAGACATTCCTTGGCCAAGAAAGATCTGTCTAGTCAAGGCTATGGTTTTTCCAGTAGTCATGTATGGATGTGAGAGTTGGACTGTGAAGAAAGCTGAGCACCAAAGAATTGATGCTTTTGAACTGTGGTGTTGGAGAAGACTCTTGAGAGTCCCTTGGACTACAAGGAGATCCAGCCAGTCCATTCTGAAGGAGAGCAGCCCTGGGATTTCTTTGGAGGGAATGATGCTGAAGCTGAAACTCCAGTACTTTGGCCACCTCATGAGAAGAGTTGACTCATTGGAAAAGACTCTGATGCTGGGAGGGATTGGGGACAGGAGGAGAAGGGGATGACAGAGG
>NW_011483757.1:12026-13669 GCF_000754665.1 Bison bison bison | reverse complement strand
GGCTGGATGGCATCACCGACTCGATGGACGTGAGTCTGAGTGAACTCCAGGAGTTGGTGATGGACAAGGAGGCCTGGTGTGCTGTGATTCATGGGGTCGCAAAGAGTCGGACACGACTGAACTGAACTGAACTGAACTGATATAACAAAAGAAAGCCTCTTAAGATGAAACCAAGAAAAAAAAATGCATGAAATACAGAAAGTAGAATGTAGGAGAGGAAAAGAAGAGAGTCCTCATGATGATGGTGACAGAAGATCCCAGAGTGAGAGCCGAGTGCCAGAAATACAGATAGGACAAACTAGAGGTTATGTGGGGAGAAGGAAGCTGGGAGGGACAATACAGGGGTAGGGGACTAAGTGTGCGTGCTAAGTCATTTCAGTCGTGTCTGACTCTTTGCAACCCTATAGACTGTAGCCCGCTAGGCTCCATCTGTCTATAGGATTCTCCAGGCAAGAATATGGGAGTGGGTTACCGTGCCCTTGTTCAAAGGATCTTCCTGACCCAGGAATCAAATCTGTGTCTCTTTCGTCTCCTGCAAGGACAGGCAGATTCTTGCCATTAGCACCACTCGGAAACCCAGGGGAATTAAAAGGTACAACCTATTATGTATAAAATAAGCTACAAGGATATATTGCCTAACCTGGGGGATAAGCCAATATTGTACTATAACTATAAATGGAGTATAACCCTTAAAATATCAGTCACTATGTAATATGCCTGTAACATATAATATTGTATATCAACTCTACTTCAACACAAAAATTTTAAGATATATAAGGAGAAAAAATAAAACCATTGCACATTTGCTACTTCAAAACAAAAAAAACAAAACAAAACAAAACTACCAGACCAGATTGAAGAGGGTCAGAGGGCTCCAGGAAATTCATCTTCTGAAAGGTGAAATTAATAGAGAACATCTGGCACTGATGAATACATGGAGAGGAGATTGCGCGACTGGTGAAGAGGATGTGGTTGAATAGATGATCTCTCAACTCACACACGGAGAAGGCAATGGCACCCCACTCAGTACTCTTGCCTGGAAAATCCCATGGACGGAGGAGCCTGGTGGGCTGCAGTCCATAGAGTCGCTGAGAGTCAGACACGACTGAACAACTTCACTTTCACTTTTCACTTTCATGCATTGGAGAAGGAAATGGCAAGCCACTCCAGTGTTCATGCCTGGAGAATCCCAGGGACGGGGGAGCCTGATGGGCTGCCATCTATGAGGTCGCACAGAGTCGGACATGACTGAAGCGACTTAGCAGCAGCAGCAGCAACTCATACGTGCTCAGTTGTGTTCAACTCTTGCAGCCTCATGGACTGTAGCCCACCAGGCTCCTCTGTCCATGGAATTTTCCAGGCAAGATTACTGAAGTGGGTTGCCATTTCCTCCTACAGAGGATCTTCCCGATCCCAGAATCGAACCCTCTTCTCCTGTGTCTCCTGCTTGGTAGGCAGATTCTTCACCACTGAGCCACCTGGAAAGCCCAATGGACATAGGAAATGTAGCAAACACAAAATCAGGCCATTTTTTTCACCTCAGAGAAAATAAAAAAGCCATGTCAGAAGGGAAAAGGCATTTGGTTTACAACAGAGTTCACCTATAACATGTTTATGTAATCTCGATAATGTAAACAATAGCC
>NW_011483757.1:8581-11253 GCF_000754665.1 Bison bison bison | reverse complement strand
CATGTGGGCTATGTGCTAAGTTGCTCGTTGGGGCCGACGCTTTGCGACCCTGTGGACTATAGCCTGCAAGGCTCCTCTGTCCATAGGGATTCTCCAGGCAAGCATACTGGAGTGGGTTGCCGTTTCCTTCTCCAAGAAGGGTTCTTTAACACCTAAGACTTTCTTTCTGAATTGGGAGTCCTTGGTGGCCTGTCTCTTCATTTTCCTAAGAGTGATTTTTCAAGGAGCAGAAGTTTTAACTTTGATGACGTCGCATCCGTTAGTGTTGCTTCATTATGCTTTTGGTTCTGTACCTGAGAAATCCCTGCATAACCTAAGGTCACAGAGGTTTTCTCCTTATGTTTTCTGACAGGTTCCATAGTTTTAATTTTTGTATTTATGTCTATGATCGGTTTTGAGTGAGTTCTTGCAAATGATTTGAAGTATGGCTCAAGGTTCGTATTTTTGATTACGGATGTCCAGCTGTTCCGGCACCATTTGTTGGAAGGGCTATTCTTTCTCTGATGAATTCCCTTTGCACTTTTGTCAGCCGTCAATTGACTACTTGAACGTGAACTCACTTCTGCACTGTCCATTGACCTGGGTGTGTATCCTTTTGTCAATACCACGGTGCCTTTATTACTATAGTGCTGTGGTCTGAATGTTTGTGTTCCCTCAGAATTCCTATGTTGAAGCCCCGGCACCCAATGTGGTGATATTAGGAACAAGGGCCTTTGGGAGGTGATTAGGTCATGAGGGTGGAGCCTTCGATAATGGGGATTAGTGTCTTTATAAGAAGAGGAATGAGAGAAATGATCTTTCTCTCTCTGGCGGGATTCAGCAAGAACGTGGTGGCCATTTACAAACCAGGAAGGGGAACCTCACCAGACACAAAATCTTCCAGAGCCTTGAATTTGGACTTCACAGACTTCAGAACAGTGAGAGATAAATTTCTGTAGTTTAATTCGCCCAGTTCACGTTGCTATAGCAGTCTGAGTAGATTAAGACTTGTGGCTTTAGGGGACTCCCTGGCGGTCCACTTGTTAAGACCCAGCGCAGGTGGCATGTGTTCGATACCTGGTTAGGGAACTGAGATCCCACATGCTGTGGGCATGGCCAAATAGATAAAATAAAATTAAAAAGACATGTAGTTTTATAATAAGTGTTCATTTCAGCCAAAATTTTCAGCGGCCCCTTCTGTGCCCTGTCCATTGTCCCAGGGCACTCCCCACTCCATTGCATGCCAGTGGCATCTACTAGAAGCCTGTGATTCTCTGCCTGAGGGGTTTCACGGAGCAGCCCTTAGCCAATGACAGATACCAGTTGGAGGATAAATACCTCCTCTTTCTCATCCAGAGTGGGAAATTTCAAGGCAGGCTCTATGAAATCTCCCAGAGTTTTCCAACAGGACGCGCCCCCAGTACCCACAACAGTAAACTCCTCAGCCCTGCTCCCTTTATGGCTTCCTTCCACTCCCCGCCTCACAAGCCCATTCTCTGAAAAATGCTTCCTGGATCACTTCCCACGTAAATTACTTGTCCTCACATTATTGTCTTAGTGTCTGCTTCCAGGAGAACTCAACCAAAAGTACATCCCAGCATAGAGCTCAGCGACTGACACGTGTAGACTCCGATTGTCGTCAGAAGGAGGATGGCATCTGTGTGGTTTGGCACAGTGACTCATAGTATATGTTGAATGAATGAATCCTGGAGGGAACCAGTGAAGGAAGCCAGGAAGAGCTCTCAGCCACACTCCAATCTCTCCCTCCCTAGTCCTGGGACACATTCATCCAGGTCCTGGATTGTACAGTATTATTGTCACATTTGGAAAAGTTTCTCTGAAAAATATTCTCTAAGGGGATTGGAGGGCCCCTTCACCATGAGGCTGGCTGCCTGAGATCGTGGTCTTGTGCCAACAAGTTGGTGGTGGGCGGCAGGGTAGAAACCTGCTGAATTTGACCGAAAAATAGATATTGGGAAATCTGGTAAAAACAAGGGAAGGTCACTCCAAGCATACTCCCTCTCTTTCCAGTCATTTAAGGGATGACAACTGTGGCCATCAGATCTCCTCCCATCATGAACGCGCTTCACAGTTGAATGCTTTCTGCAGGGGTTTTCCCACTCCAGCTCTTTCCACATGGATCTTTTTTTTTTTTTTTTAATTTTATTTAATTTTTAAACTTTACATAATTGTATTAGTTTTGCCAAGAAATTTATGTAAGGTTCGATTGTTCTCGCAAACATCCCCACAATGAGCCCAGGGCCTTTGGAGGCATCTGGGAGAAAGCAGTCCCAGGTAACTGGTTGGGAATCCTTGCCTGGGGCAAGAGTGGTGTTACTGTCAGGGAGGCCTTGCACAAGCTCTGCCAGAAATCACTAAGGAGGCAGCCCCTCCCCGTGGATCTGGGGTACTGAGGCCAACTGGATCGAAGAAGTTTGATCTGAGTTTGGACTTCCTCTTTCCCTTCCGCGAGGTAAATGCATTGCTTTCCTACACAGGACCTCGCGATGTTTAGACACTGGCTGTTGTTGACATTTATCACTGTAGGAGGACCTTCTGCTGTGGCTTTGTACCACCAGACGCCTTCCAACCTTCCCAACTGGACAGAGCAGGGCACTGGGCACTCCCTCCTGACCCATCAAAGCTACTCTGTCTTCCAGGGCTCATAGCAAAGATGTCTGTGATGGGAGCAC
>NW_011483757.1:4613-6546 GCF_000754665.1 Bison bison bison | reverse complement strand
GGTGGTGGGGCTTCCCAAGTGGGGCTAGTGGTAAAGAACTCCCCTGCCAATGCAGGAGATGTAAGAGACACAGGTTTCATCCCTGGGCCGGGAAGATCTCCTGGAGAAGGAAACAGCAACCCGCTCCAGTATTCTTGCCTGGAGAATCCCACGGACAGAGGATAGACTCACAGAGTTGGACACAATTGAACAACTTAGCATGCACTCACACAAGCAAGGAAGTCGGGAGGACTCCAGGAAACAAAAGATCTGTGACTTTTCATTGCCTGAGTCTTTGCTGGGGAGGAAAAGTCTTCCTGCTGGAACTCTTCTATAGTCAGAGGGTGTGAGCGCGCCCCCTTCTGGCCTCCCAACTCTTAATTGCGGTTTCTGTTACAACCTCTATACTCTTCCAATATTAAGTATATCACAATTTTGGGAGAATCTGTATTCCAGGATGACGTTTGGCAACTCAGTAAAAATGGCACTACTGAGTCGAGTTGTGTAGCTGATCGCAATTCATTCTTCATACGACCGTATCTCGTTTTGTTGTACTTTGTTTTATTGTGCTTCACAGATGTTGCAATTTTAACAGACTGAAGTTTGTGGCAATCCCGTGTGGTGCAAGCTGTGGGTGCCATTTTTCCAACAGCATATGCTTTCTGTCTCTGTGTCATGTTTTGGTAATTCTTGCAATATCTGAAACTTTTTCACTGTGATCACATTTGTTATTAGGAACTTATGGTCTGTGACTTTTGATGCTATCATTACAATTCACTGAAGGTTCAGATGATGATCAGAATTTTTTAGCAATAAAGTATTTTCAAATTAAGGTATGTACATTTTTTAGACCTAACTCTCTTGCCCACAGTAGACTACGGTACAGTGTAGACATATATATTCAGTAAATGCATACAGTACACACATGTACATTGTAGCACAAACATAACTTTGAGATGCACTCACTTCGGTTCAGTTCAGTCACTGAGTTGTGTCCGACTCTTTGCGACCCTATGGACTGTAGCACGCCAGGCTTCCCTGTCCATCACCAACTCCCAGAGTTTGCTCAAACTCATACCCATAGAGTCAGTGATGCCATCCAACCATCTCATCCTCTGTCGTCCCCTTCTCCTCCTGCCCCCAGTCTTAGGAACATAAGATTGGTGATACAATGTATAGAATGAAATATTCATATATATTTTAAAATTACACATAAACAGACTTCCCTGGTGGTCCAGTGGTTGCCACCATGCTCCCAATGCATGGGGCTGGGTTTGATCCCTGGTCGGGGAACTAGATCCCACACGCCACACCCCAGCATCAGGGTCTTTTGCAGTGAGTCAGCTCTTCGCATCAGGTGGCCAAAGTATTGGAGTTTCACCTTCAATATCAGACCTTCCAATGAACACCCAGGGCTGATCTCCTTTAGGATGGACTGGTTGGATGTCCTTGCAGTCCATGGGACTCTCAAGAGTCTTCTGCAACACCACACTTCAAAAGCATCAATTTTTCGGTGCTCAGCTTTGTTTACGGTCCAACGCTCACATCCATACATGACCACTGGGAAAACCATAGCCTTGACTAGACGGACCTTTGGTTGGCAAAGGTCCATCCATGTTGCTAAAAATGGCATTATTTTGTTGAAGTATTGCGGGGAGCGAGCTCCGCCCCTGGCAAAGGTCATGAGGAAGGAGGCTTGGCTTACGCAAATGCTGTAAAAAAAAAAAAAAAAGGGTGAGGGAGAGTTTAAAACCTTGAAGAGTAGTGAGTTCCCCATTGCTGGAAGTATTCAAGCAAAGATTAGATGGTTGCTTGTCATCTAAAAAGCTGTAGACCAGATTTAGGTTACAAAACGATAACTGGAGAAGCTTATAAACATGTTGTGCAACACCTCTTTACTTGCTTCTCATATTTAGGTCTGCCAAAAGTTTTAAAAACTGATAATGCCCCTTTG
>NW_011483757.1:4049-4513 GCF_000754665.1 Bison bison bison | reverse complement strand
ATACAGCCTTGACATACTCCTTTCCTGATTTGGAACCAGTCTGTTGTTCCATGTCCAGTTCTAGCTGTTACTTCTTGACCTGCATACAGATTTCTCAGGAGGCAGATCAGGTGGTCTGGTATTCCCATCTCTTGAAAAATTTTCCACAGTTTGTTGTGACCACACAGTCAACGGCTTTGGCATAGTCAGTAAAGCAGAAGGAGATGTTTTTCTGGAACTCTCATGCTTTTTCAATGATCCAGTGGATGTTGGGAATTTGATCTCTGGTTCCTCTGCTTTTGTCTAAATCCAGCTTGAACATCTGGAAGTTCATGGTTCACATGCAGTTGAAGTCTGGCTTGGAGAATTTTGAGCATTACTTTGGGTATTTTTCCTTTGCCTTTAGCTTCTCTTCTTTTCTCAGCTATTTGTAAGGCCTCCTCAGACAACCATTTTGCCTTTTTGTATTTCTTTTTCTTGGGCAT
>NW_011483757.1:0-1521 GCF_000754665.1 Bison bison bison | reverse complement strand
GCTCCTTTGTAGTGTTACAACGTCCACCTTATCTTATGATGTAACCACTTATTGATATAACTATAGTCTTGCTGTATTACAACAACTACAAGATTTAATGTGATCGTGATGGTTTGTGGGCTTACTTATTTTAGGAATATCAGCTTTGATAGCAGCAGTTACTTCTGTTACTGCGGCAGCAATATCATTGACTCAACAGGTGCATACTGCCCAATATGTCGATACCATGTCTAAAAATGTTTCTTTAACTCTAGCAACACAGGAAGCTATAGATAGGAAATTAGAGATGAGAGTAGACGCCTTAAAAGAGGCAATAATACATATTGGGACTGATTTACAGGCTTTAAAAGTGAAAATGGCTCTGTCACGCTACGCTGATTACCCGTGGATATGCGTGACATCTTTAAAGGTAAATGAGACAGATTATGAATGGGAAAAAATCAAAAATCATATCTCAGGTGTTTGGAACAGCTCTGACATTGGCCTGGACTTAGGGAAATTTCATAATCAAATACAGACCCTGGAACACTCTCGACTGGATTTTACCGCCGCTGGAGCAGCTAATGACTTTTTTCACGCTTTCTCTAACTTCATTTCAGGAAAAAACATTCTGCCTAATATCCTTGGATACGTCACTACTGGTGCTTTAATTTTGCTTCTCATAATCATTCTTCCTTGTATTGTCAGGATTCTTCGGCAGAACATTCAGAAGCTCGCGACTGAGCTGCATATGGCTGTTTTAAGAAATAAAAAAGGGGTAGATGCGGGGAGCGAGCTCCGCCCCTGGCAAAGGTCATGAGGAAGGAGGCTCAGCATACGCAAAGGCGGGATCAAGCCTCAGGAGCCTCCCTGGAAATTCTTGAGCAATCTACCCCCAAAACCAGAGTCTGCCTACTTTCTGCTTTGTGCTTTCACCTACACCTCTGACTTTACGGGGGGCTGTCCCCCACTACCTCTCTGAAAAAAGAGTTAGCTTACAGCTCCAGTTAATAATTCCTGGGTATGACAGTGTTTCAACCTACAAACTCCTTTGGAAATCCTCTAGCCTGCCTGAATAGGTTTTTCTGGCCACATGTGATTGCTCAGAGCCTCCAAACTGTGAGAGGCATGAGATGTTCTAAACTGTCTAAATACAGAGTCCTTTGAGCAGTTAAAAGATTGATTAGAAATTGTATTGGTGAAGGATTTTCACTTGTTGGGCCAATGTTTGCTGCTAAGTCTCCATATCCCTTACCTGCTGTGTCCCTGGCAGTGTATTGATTAATATAATTGGTGTAAATAGTAGCTTTAATGTTTGCAACCTGGGACCCTTGAGTTAATTCTTTTTCTTGTTATAGCCCACCACACCTTTGCCCTGTAGGAATGCAACCTTATCTAATGCTTTTGGAGGGTGGCGCTTGACTTATCACCTTTAGAGAAAAATAAGCTTTCTGAAGAAAGGATCTTAAAATGTTAACAGGCCTCTGGGCCAGAAGATGATGCAAATCACCTAAGCTTTTGCATATGATAAGTTTGCAGGAA
>NW_011483756.1:41189-42889 GCF_000754665.1 Bison bison bison | reverse complement strand
GGGCGGTGCAGAGCTTCGGCCAAACCCCCGAGTCTGGGGTCCAGTCGGGCTGCCCTGAGCTGGTTCCTCCCTTCCAATCCCTGTCCCTTTGGACAAGAACCTGTAAGCTCCTTTCTGCACAGGAAAAGGGGCGGAGGCTCTGAGAAGGTCCGGGAAGTGCCGCCCACGATGGGCTGTCCTGGCATTACTGCCGTCAGGCGCCCGGTGCAGGGTCATCTAGCCAGGTGGGTGCTGTTCCCGGGGTCCTTATGAGTGTCTGAGACACCCTGGTGCCCTGCGCCTGCCAGCCCCGTGCTGCGCTCTCACAGTCTCTGAGCCAAGTCCAGGAGAGGGCTGCGCCCTGATCCCAGCACAGAGCCCTCCCCAAGACACCCCTCCAGGCAGGGGTCAGCTACTCAGCAGCCAAGGAGCAGCACAGAGTGGTGGGGGAGCTGATGCCTCCAGGGAGTCCTGTGATGGTGGGGGGAGAGGAGAAGGACTGGTGCTGTGTGGGGGCTGCCCAGGGTCTGTTCCACTCAGCCTGGCGGCTCTCCATCCTGAGCATCCAACCATGGGCCACGCACGGTCTTTACTCAACCCCAGACAACACCCCGAGATTCCTGAGAAAAGGGGCCTGGGGCCAGACAAGGCGGAGCCCCCTGCTCCATCGTGCTGTGGTCACACCGTCTGCACCTCCGGGAGCTGTGCCCCGCATCACTGCCCAGACTCTTCATGGTGATCTTCTCTGGGGGTGGGGGGTCAGAGTGTGCTGGACGGACCCCAACTCCAGGACACCCTGGAGGCTGACCACACACAGGACAGGCATGGCCTCACCCCAAGAGTCCCCTGAAGCACCATCCAGCCCTGGTCAGGGGTCCCCTGGACCTTGTGACTTGCCTGGTGAGACCAGGCTCAGGGAGCTGAGCCAGGCGTGGAGGCAGGGGAGGCGTGGGCAGAGGGGACAGAAGCAGAGGGCTCGGGGGGCGGGGGTGCGGGCCAGTGGGCAGAGGGCACAGCGGGTCCCAGGCACACCTGCAGGCAGGGCAGAGACGGCCTCCTCAGTCCCCTCCAGGCTCAGGGCCTCACTGAGCGCTGACCAGGTGGACTCTTTTTGATAGAGGCAGTGATAACGCCCGACGGCATCTTCACGCAGAGCGGTGATGTGGAATCTGGCCTCGGTTTCCTGTTCACCTCGGGACGTGACACGCACATCCTTATAGTCCTTTCTATTACCCTTCTCCAGGCGGAAGCTCATAACCCCGGCAGGGCCCCGGCACACGATGCTCACCGGCCGCCCCCAGGGCACCACGGAGCCCGGCTCAGCTGAGATGGAGGGTCTGGGCAGGGTCCCTAGGAGGGGAGAGCAGGGCCACAGGGTCTGTCCTGAGGAGACCAGCACACAACGCAGTTCTCTCATCTTAGTGGAGACCACCACACCACACAACCCACGCATCTTAGTGGAGAATCACCACACAGCACAATTCTCTCATCTTAGTGGAGAATCACCACATGACACAATTCTCTCATCTTAGTCGAGAATCACCACACAGCACAATCCTCTCATCTTAGTGGAGAATTACCACATGACACAATTCTCTCATCTTAGTGGAGAATCACCACACAGCACAATTCTCTCATCTTAGTGGAGAATTACCACATGACACAATTCTCTCATCTTAGTCGAGAATCACCACACGACCCAATTCTCTCATCTTAGTCGA
>NW_011483756.1:39463-40690 GCF_000754665.1 Bison bison bison | reverse complement strand
CCACTGCGGTTAGTCTCCCCACTGACGTAAGGACCCTGAGACTCGGTCACATCTTGCTCAGGATGACATGGGAGGTGACAGAGCAGCTGGGGGCGGCTCCCTCCCTGCCCACGGCCACTCCAGAGAGAGGGGCAGGGGGACACAGGGCGGGATGCCCGGCTCATTCCTGGGACGAGGAAAGCAGGGCTCTGAGTGGGTGGGAGTGACCTGTGCTGGGTCTGAAGGGATGGGTCGCTGCCTGTGCTTGGAAAGATTGTGTTGGGGGGGTAGGTGTATGTGCAGGTGTGTGTGTGGGGTGTATATATGTGTGTGTGCATGCGGGTGTGTGTGGGGTGTATGTGTGCGTGTGCAGGTATATATGTGTGTGGGGGTGTGTATGGGTGTGTGTGTGTCTGTGAGCAGTATATATGTGTGGGTGTGTGTGTGGGGGTGTGTATGGTGTGGGTGTGTGTGCAGGTATATATGTGTGTGCGTGTGTGTGGGGAGGGTGTATGTGTGCATGTGCATGGGGCGATGTGGATGGGTGTATGTGTATGAGTGTGTGTATGTATGTGGGGGGCTGTGGGTGTGTGTGTTCAGGTATGTGTGTATGCATGTGTGCATGTGTGTGGGTGTGTATGGGTGTGTGTGTGTGGAGGACCTGGAGCACAGATCTGGCCCCACAGACCCCAGGGGCTGAGGGTCCCTGTGTCCACTTTGCAGCACCCAGACAAGCCCAGAATCTGATGGGTGGGCGCCGACTGGAGACCAGGAGAGCTGGTGCTGCAGTTCAGGTTCAGAGGCCGTCTGCTGGCAGAGCCCCCTCGCTCAGGGGAGGTCAGCCTTTTGTTCAGTTCAGGCCATCAGCGGATGGATGAGGCCCACCGACATTGTGGAGGACAATCTGCTTTGGTCAAAACGCAATGATTTAAACGTTAATACCATCCCAAAACATCCTTACAGACACACCCAGAATGTTTGACCATGTAAATGACCATGGGCCAGCCGAGGAGACACAAATTTAAATACCACAAATTCCACCACACCTACGGCATCAACTTGACACCTGTGTGCACGTCCTGAAACCACAGCTGATCTCCAGATAAAGACAACAATGAGAGTGAGTGAGGAGCGCACTCTGCCAGCCCCTGCCTCTGTGGGGACTTCGCCGACTCTGAAGCCAACTTCCTGCTTCAGGGCTGCAAGTCCTCCTCGACCCCCGACCCCCACCACGACCCCCACCACGCC
>NW_011483756.1:38091-38228 GCF_000754665.1 Bison bison bison | reverse complement strand
GAGGGAGGGGGTTCCTGAGCTAAGAGCAGACGTGGAGGACGGTCCCCGGGCTGAGGGGCAGGGCGGAGGAGTCACCGTGGGGAGGGCTGGGCTGGGCGGCGAGATTCAGAAAGTGAAAGAAAACCCAGTGAGCGAGT
>NW_011483756.1:28587-37991 GCF_000754665.1 Bison bison bison | reverse complement strand
CGAGCTGGCGGGCTCAGCACGGTCCTGAGGGTCGGGTCGTCCCTGCGGGGCCATCGAGGGCAGACGGGGGACAAGGGAGACCCGGGCCAGGGTCCCCCCCTGGGGCTGTTAGCAGCTCGGGGTATAAGCCGGGGCCCCCAGGCCCCCGGGTCGGCTCCGCTCTCATCGAGGTCCGTCTTGGGGAGGCGGGGGTTTGGGGGAGACTCACCCTGCTGGGTGCGGGCCGTCTGGGCCAGACAGAGCGCTGGAAGAGAAGCTCTAGTGAGAAGGTGCCCGCCTCGCAGTTTCCTCACTGGCCGCAGTCCCGGGGCCCTCGAGGAGCCGTGGAGTGGCCGGGTGTCTTTCCATCATTTCCCAACACCGCCCCCCACAACATTACGTCTGAGTGCAAGCCCTCTCCTCGCTCTGAAGTAATCTCAGACAACCCGACCCTCTCCTCCAGGCCAGCCCGGCTCAGTCTGCATTCACCCCACACCCGGCCGGTGTCCAGGACCGAACCTTTCCCGTCACTTGGGTCTGGGCCAAAGCTGAGGGCGCAGCCCCAGGGATGGAGGGGGAACCACGTTGCCCCCCAGGATTCTGGCGTCTCCTGGGCTGGAGTCAGGGCTGAGCAGAGCCCCTCTGCCCCTGGAATCCGTCCCAGCACCCCCAGACTCACCCAGGCCGAGGAGGGTGGAGGGCCCAGGCGCCATGGCCCAGCCCTGTCCCGACGCGCCCTGGATTCGGTGCTGAAGGATGGAGCCTGCAGTCTGCACAGAAGGGGATGTGCCCCGGGCCTTTATGGGGCGGTTTCCAACCAACAGCCTCACACAAAGGGGAAGAGCGCCCTCCCCGCTCATCACACTTCCCCCCAAGGGGACCCAGGGGCAGCTCCCAGCTGTTCCTCCCTCTGAGCTCCCATGAGGCTCAACTCCTCTCCGGGTGCACCCTGAGGGGGGAGCCCCATTCTCCACCCATGAGCAGAACACACTTTGTGCAGCACACCGACTTGACCATCAGTCCCGACTCTGTTCTTGGGCAAAAATTGCATCACTTTATGCCAACGGTTCCTCGTATTGAAAATGGAAAACTCCGAAACCCTCCTCTGAGTGTTTAATATTGCGATATATGTTACATTCCCAGGAGGTGTCAAGTGCATTAAAAATATCTTATCACATGTGTTCTCTGCCCCTTTCCCCAGGTGGTGTTGGAACTGGGGGAGGCGGGGCTGGCCGGTGAGCACACACAAAATCCCAGAGCTGAGTGATGGGGAGACAGACCTTGGGACCTGGCGCTGGGCTTGGGACCCAGTGGGGCCCTCAGCTGGGAGCTGAAATGAGAACAGGGCTTGGGGGTGGGAGGCGTGTGTGCACACGGAGCCTGCAGGACAGGAGCCCCATCGTGGAATCCCTTGTCCTCTGTCCCTGAGGCCAGGGAACAGCCGCTTCTCCCGGGAGGAGCTCTGCCAGGTGGTGATGGTGGTCTACACAGCACCGGTGCTCAGTCTTCCTATTAACAGAAACCTAGTTCTATCTGAGGGGCTGTGTTCCAACCCTGGACTAGGGAAGAGGGAGTGGAGAAGATGCAGTATAGGGCTAAGGCAATCCAACAATCCCATTTGCAGTGACTGTCCAGAGGGGGCCACAAGACCATGGATGGTCAATGACACTTAATGTGGAATATATCAGGGTTTCTGGAATCACATTTCTCTCATTAACAGAGGGTCTCATAAGATGTCTGGCTCCTTTAATCCTGTCCATGGGCAGCTATATGATGATGATGTGATATCTGGAGCTGCAACAGCCATTTTGCAACCCTGAGGCAACAAGCTTGACTACAATAGCAGAGATACTGAACATACTGAGGTGAAAGAATACAAGATCTAAGGTTTGTAGAAACTCCTGGAATTGCTGAAAAAGCCCTGTGACTGCCTACCCCTGGAATTCTTAAGAAGTAAAGAATAACTGTGCTAGATTTTCTGTCAAATATCAGACGAAATCTGTGGACCACACTGCACAAAATAATAACTGTCTTAAAATAATAACTGTTTTATCGATAGCTCAGTGGTAAAGAATCCACCTGCCAATGCAAGAGACATGGGTTCAATCCCTGGTCCGGGATGATCCCACAAACTGCAGAGCAGCTAAGCCCGTGTGCCATTACTATTGAGCCTGTGCCCTAGAGTCTGTATTCCGGAACAAGAGAAGCCACCACAAAGAGGGCATCGCAACTAGAGAGTAGCCCCCTGTTGCCAGAACTAGAGGAAAACCAACACAGCCTCAAAGACCTAGCACAGCCAAAAATAAATAAACGATTTAAAAAATAATAATTACCTAAAAAAATAAAACTGCTTTATAGCATATTCTAAAGGTTATCTTAAATGCCTCAAAGAAATGAAAACTCAGCAAAGGTCATATGGTCAAAAATGAAAAGACGAGATTCCCTGGAGCCACATTGAATGCTGAACATAGCTGTCACCTTGACAGTGATGAATTAAGTTTTAGTATCATGGCCTGACCGAGGGTAGCAGCTAAAGGCTCAAGTGTGAGGCTAGTAAAGTCAAGGCTAGAGTAAAGTCAACCAGGGTCACCCTGGCTGACTAGGATGAACACTAACGCAGCCCCGTGTAACCACCTTTCTGACCTCTCTGTGTGTGTGTCTCCCTCGCTCATGGTCATTAGTGGCTTTTATGAGCTTTACTAACAGATAACTTGCAGACAGTTAACCACAACCATTAAATATGGGCGTGTCCACTGTGGATCTGTGGGCCTACAGTACAGAATCTGAGTCAACAGTGCCAAGGTGTCCGGGGGCATGCTCCCTGCTTCCAGGAGACTCTGCTGCAAAGCTCACCTCAAGTTTTCCAGACTAGGCCACACCTCTGTTTTCCCCTCAGGGTTTCCCTGGTGGCTCAAACGGTAAAGATTCTGTCTGCAATGCAGGAGACCTAGGTTCAGTCCCTAGGTCGGGAAGTTCCCCTGGAGGAGGGCATGGCAACCCACTCCAGTATTCTGGCCTAGAGAATCCTGTGGACAGAGGAGCCTGGCAGGCGACAGTCCATGGGGTCGCAAAGAGTCGGACACGACTGAGCAACTCAACAGCAACACACCAGAGGCAGAAACACAGGTGTGTGGGACCAGAACACAGGCCGACAGTTCTGTATCTCAGCGAGTACGTAGGACCGAGCAGTTTTCTTTCTGCTCTGTGTGGGTCTCTCTGTTCTGCCCCGGGCTGGGCTGAGAAAAGAACAGGGCTTCCTGAAACTGTTCTACAGGAAATCCGATGCTATATTAAGCAGCCCTCATCCCCTAACTACTCCCTGACGTGAACTATAGGCCCCAAGCCTCCTATCCAAACTGGCCAGGATTTGGTTTTACAAGTGCTAAATTCATATCAAAGCTTTTAAAGACTTTTTTACTTTTCTTCTTTCGTCAACTACCAGGTCTTATGACGATGGTGATATATAATACTCCTTTACCTACTAAATACATAAGTACATTATTCTTATTAAAAAAAAAAAATTATGGAGCTTCCCTGGTGGTCCAGTGGTTAAGGATCTGCTTGCCAATGCCGGGGACATTTGGTCCCTAGTTTGGTCCCAATATCTCCCATAATTGAGAGCTTCTGGTGCTGTCCATTTAATGGAATCTGCTTTAAATCAGAAGATGAGTACACACCACCATCCTCTTGACGAGACAGTCCAAAGTCACTGGTTTTCAGAACATTATTTTCGCCTCCAGGCAGTTTCTTGCAGCAAGGTCCCTGCGTATACAATTTTTACCTGAGATTTGCCATCCAGAAGCAGCATCTAATAAAAGTGCCACTGTTTTAGGTCATCCTTCTTTCTCAGAAAGGAGAGGAAATCACGTCCTGGAACAAGTCCCTTAATTTTGTAGATAGGCTGTATTTGTGTGCTAACTTTTATGAATTTTACAATATTGGTATGATTATATTGCTTGAGGATTTTGGCTTCTTGTAAAAATTTTAATTTCAGTTCCTGGGAAAGATCATCTTGACATGTTCTAACAGTGATACCAATTTTATGTTTTAATGTACCCCTAAATGTGTCATCAAAATTTCCCTTGCCCAGTAATTATGACAGCTTCATGATCGAGATGGAGAAGGCAGTGGCACCCCACTCCAGTCCTCTTGTCTGGAAAATCCATGGATGGAGGAGCCTGATGGGCTGCAGTCCGTGGGGTCGCTGAGGGTCGGGCACGACTGAGCGACTTCAGTTTCACTTTTGGCCCCTAGTCTGGGAAGATCCCGCGTGCCACGAAGCAGCTAAGCCCGTGCAACACAGCTTCAGCCTGCCTGCCGCAACTGCTGAAACCCGAGCACGCCTGGAGCCCGGGTTCCGCAACAGGAGCAGCCAGTGCACGAACCCCGCACAATTGGAGAGAGCCTGCACCGCAGCCACGACCCAGGCCACCAAAACAAGCTACACAGACAGACTCACACGATTATTCCAGCCAGAATTTTGACTCAGTATCACTTACAGAGATCATAATTTCCTTGGTGAAAGTCAGTGAGTTGCTGAATGTATCTTGCAATTCTGTATAATGAGCAATGTAAGATACATATGAAAACTATTTCTTGAGGGCTTTATCTAAAATCCTCTTATTTGTTGACTGAATAAAATTTCTCCCTTTCCCTCTGTCTCTCTCTCTGTATTTCTGTCTCTGTCAGCGTCGGTTTCTCCCTGTCTTTCTATCTCTCCCTCTGTCTCTCATTGTCTCTGTGTCTCGATCTCTCTGTCTCTGCCTCTCTCCCTCCTGCCCTCTGGCTTGCTCTCTCTCCCTCCTAACCCATCCTGAACTTTACTTCCTTAAAGGCAGCCCTGCAGCCCTAGGCCCCTGGACTCATACAATTTCACCTGACACTTACACTCAGTGGTGTGTGGAGCAACCAGCTCAAGCTGGTTCCCGACACCTGACTGTGAACATCCCTCACCCACTGCAGGCTTAGTGATCTCACTTTTTTTAAAATTATTGGAATATATTTATTTATTGTTTTAGTGTTTTTTTTATTTTAATTGGAGGCTAATTACTTTACAATACTGTACTGGTTTTGCCATACATCAACATGAATCTGCCACAGGTATACACGTGTTCCCCATCTTGAACCCCCCTCCCACATCCCTCCCTGTACCATCCTTCTGGGTCATCCCAGTGCACCATCCCCAACCATCCTATATCATGCATCAAACCTGGACTGGTGATTCATTTCATATATGATATTCTACATGTTTCAATGCCATTCTCCCAAATCATCCCACCCTCTCCCTCTCCCAGAGTCCAAAAGACTGTTATACATATCTGTGTCTCTTTTGCTGTCTCACATACAGGGTTGTCATTACCATCTTTCTAAATTCCATAGATATGAGTTAGTATACTGTATTGGTGTTTTTCTTTCTGGCTTACTTCACTCTATATAATAGGCTCCAGTTTCATCCATTTCATTAGAACTGATTCAAATGTATTCTTTTTAATGGCTGAGTAATATTCCATTGTGTATATGTACCACAGCTTTCTTATCCATTCATCTGCTGATGGACATCTAGGTTGCTTCCATGTCCTGGCTATTATAAACAGTGCTGCGATGAACACTGGGGTACATATGTCTCTTTCAATTCTGGTTTCCTTGGTATGTATGCCCAGCAGTGGGATTGCTGGGTCATAAGGCAGTTCTATTTCCAGTTTTTAAAGGAATCTCCACACTGTTCTCCATAGTGGCTGTACTAGTTTGCATTCCCACCAACAGTGTAAGAGGGTTCCTTTTTCTCCACATCCTCTCCAGCATTTATTGCTTTTAGACTTTTGGATCGCAGCCATTCTGACTGGCATGAAATGGTACCTGGCATGAAATTGCTTTGGCTATTTGAGGTTTTTTGTATTTCCATACAAATTGTGAAATTATTTGTCTAGCTCTGTGAAAAATACCGTTGGTAGCTTGATAGGGATTGCATTGAATCTATAGATTGCTTTAGGTAGTATATTCATTTTCACCATATTGATTCTTCTGATCTATGAACATGGTATATTTCTCCATCTATTAGAGTCCTCTTTGATTTCTTTCACCAGTGTTTTATAGTTTTCTATATATAGGTCTTTAGTTTCTTTAGGTAGAAATATTCCTAAGTATTTTATTCTTTCCGTTGCAATGGTGAATGGAATTATTTCCTTAATTTCTCTTTCTATTTGCTCATTATTAGTGTATAGGAATGCAAGGGATTTCTGTGTGTTGATTTTATATCCTGCAACTTTACTATATTCATTGATTAGTTCTAGTAATTTTCTGGTAGAGTCTTTAGGGTTTTCTATGTAGAGAATCATGTCATCTGCAAACAGTGAGAGTTTTACTTCTTTTCCAATTTGGATTCCTTTTATTTCTTTTTCTGCTCTGATTGCTGTGGCCAAAACTTCCCAAACTATGTTGAATAGTAATGGTGAAAGTGGGCACCCTTGTCTTGTTCCTGACTTTAGGGGAAATGCTTTCAATTTTTCACCATTGATAATGTTTGCTGTGGGTTTGTCATATACAGCTTTTATTATGTTCAGGTATGTTGCTTCTATTCCTGCTTTCTGGAGAGTTTTTATCATAAATGGATGTTGAATTTTGTCAAAGGCTGAAGCTTGCAATGAGCCACACTGTATTCACTCCCCAGAAACTGGCGAGTGCTACAGATTGGTTGCCTGCTCTCATAGCTGTAACTGTTACATATTTCCCATCACACTGCTGGGAAATTTCCAAAGGCCACCTTAAAGAAAGTTAGACAGGACAGGGAGGACTTCCCTGGCGGTCCAGTGGGTAATGAGCCTGGCTTGCAATGCAAGGGACACAGGTTCCATCCCTGGTCCTGGAAGATCCCACAAGCAACTAAGCCCATGAACCACGACTACTGAAGCCCATGTGCCCTGGAGCCTGTGCTCCACAGCAAGAGAAGCCACCGCAACGAAGAAAAAATAAGAACATGGAAAGAAACACTCTGTGATCCCCATCCGAAAGGAAAACTGACAAAATCCTGTCTGTATCCACGGTGTCCCACAGCAGGCTTCACTCCTTCACCACCTAAAGCAGCCAACATCCAAAATCGTGTGTCCAAGTTTCTCTTGCATTTTTGTAAATACAGTGTGACCACATATATACTCATTTGCATGCGTATTATATACAGACGTGTGTTCATTGTTGTTTTTAACTTTATGACCCAATAGAGTTTTGAAAATGATTTTTGAAATCAGGTATGGAGTAAGCATGGACTAATGTTCTATTCCTTTGACTGCAAGATGGCAGAGTAGAAGGACGTGTGCTCATCTCCTCCGAGAACTCCACAAATTACAACTCGCTGCTGAACAACCATCGACAGGAGAATGTTGGATCCCACCCAAAAAAGATACTTTGCCAACAAAGGTCTGTCTAATCAAGGCTATGGTTTTTCCAGGAGTCATGTATGGATGTGAGAGTTGGGCTATAAAGAAAGCTGAGTGCCAAAGAATTGATGCTTTTAAACTGTGCTGTTGGAGAGAACTCTTGAGAGTCCCTGGTTGCAAGGAGATCCAACCAGTCCATCCTAAAGGAGATCAGTCCGGAGTGTTCATTGGAAGGACTGATGTTGAAGCTGAAACTCCAGTACTTTGGCCACCTGATGCAAAGAACTGACCCATTGGAAAACACCCTGATGCTTGGAAAGATTGAGGGCAAGAGGAGAAGGGAATGACAGAGGATGAGATGGTTGGGTGGCATCACCGACTCAATGGACATGAGTTTCAGTAAACTCCAGGAGTTGGTGATGGACAGGGAGAACCGGAATGCTTCAGTCCATGGAGTTGCAAAGAGTTGGACATGACTGAGTGACTGAACTGAACTGAATGTTCTATTTATTAATAATGTAACCATCTTTTGAAATTCCTGTCTTTACTCAAGTATTTACCTTTCCATTATCCTTTGTTCCCTCCTGCATGTCTTTCCACTGGGATTATTTTCCTTTTACCTGAAACCACCTACAATGCAGAAGGCGCAGTTTCA
Organism: Bison bison bison; assembly: GCF_000754665.1. NCBI lineage: Eukaryota > Metazoa > Chordata > Mammalia > Artiodactyla > Bovidae > Bison > Bison bison. The sequence continues at coordinate 29,987 of NW_011483756.1, read as the reverse complement.
ATCACCAGGTTAGAAAGATCCCCTGGAGAAGGGCATGGCTACCCACTCCAGTATTTTTACCTGGAGAATCCCAGGGACAGAGGAGCCTGACAGGCTATGTTCTATAGGGCTTGAAAGAGTTGGACACAACTGAAGCAAAGAACACACTTCCTTCTTTTGGTGCCCATCTGTTGGTGAAGAATTCAGTTTTTCGTTGCCTGAAATTAATGTATTTATCTCACCTCCAATTTTGAAGTTTTCTCCTGTTGTAGAGTTCTAGGTTGGCATTTATTTTTTAGCGCTTAAATATAGCATTAATCATTTCTGTTGCAAATGAACTGCAGATCTTCTCATTGCTCCTTTGAAAATAGTGTGTCCTTTTTCTCTCAGTGCTTTTAAGATTTTGCCTTTGGAGTTCAGCAATTTTCCTCTGATGTGTCTCAGCATATGTGTGTGTGTTGAATTTTACTGAAGTGTAATAGATTAAAAGTGCACATATCAAATGCACAGCTTGACGAATCCTCAGATTGAGCACTCCTAGGTTTGCCAGTAACTTTTCTCCAAAGGTAATGACTTTGCTGACTTCTAACAGCATGGGTTAAATTTGCGTGTTTTGGTTCTTTATCTCAGGATGAATATTCTCTGCAGCCTCTTTGTGTGTGTGTGTGTGTGTGTGTGTGTGTGGCTTCCTCTGCTCAACCGAATATTTTAAGACTTGTCTAACACTCTGGGTGCTGTGGAGTATTTTACTGTGTGAATCACCACCATGCGTACATCCCCCCAGTGTAAAGAGGCATTTGCTTAGCTTCCAGTTTACGTTAGGATGGAAAGTGTTGCTTTGAATGTCTTAATTCATGTCCAGTGATGAGCGTATATGTGTGTTTCTGTTGGAATAAACCTCGGGGTGTAATTGCCATGTGTTGTGCTGTGCATTTATTCAGTTCTAGTAGGTACTTATGAATATGTTTCGAAGTGATGGCATCAGTTCACACTCTGAGCATTCTGGTTACCTCACATCCTCACCTGCCCCTCTGCTTTCCCACCTTAATTATTTTTGCCCCCCTGTGAGGGGTGGTGGTACCTTTGTGGTTTTACTTTGCATGTCTCGGGTAACTAATGCATTTGGAAACATTTTCCTATGGCTTTTGGTCATTTGAATATTCATCCAATTTTTTGAAATGTCTGTTTGAGTCATTTTTCTCATTTCCTCATTTTAGAAAATTGAGTTGACTTTTTTTTTAACTAAACAATAGGAAGCTTTCTCTTTTTCTTATTATGCTCAAGTCCTTTGTCAGATGTGTTCTTTTTGAATATTTGTTCCTCATCTAGCTGAGGGTCATTCTCTTGTTGCTGCATTTTGAAAAAGATTATTTCTAAATCTTATTAGAGCCCATTTATCTAATTTTATTTTATGTTTATTT
>NW_011483756.1:26131-28364 GCF_000754665.1 Bison bison bison | reverse complement strand
GGAAGGACCATCCTTTCCTCACTGAGCTGTTGGATATCCTGTACTGTATCGCAGGAGAGTCTCTGTTCTAATGATTACTGTGTGTATGTGTGCCCAGTAACACATGGACCAGACACTCTAGCCCCATAGTGAGGCTTGACACCTAGGAGTGTGTGTCTTCCAGCTTTGTCTTTCTATTTCAAGGAACCCTCAGTATGTCTAACAACAACAAAAAAAACCTCTCTGTATTGTGGCTGTTGTGTTGTTGTTTGTGTAGCAGTTTGTATCTGCTGGGGCTTCCCAGGTGGGGCATTAGTAAAGAATCTGCCTGCCAATGCAGGAGATGCAAGAGACCCAGGTTCAACCCGCGGGTTGGAAAGATCCCCTGGAGAAGGAAATAGCAACCCACTCCAGTATTCTTGCCTGGAGAATCCCATGGACAGAGGAGCCTGATGGGCTACAGTCCATGGGGTTGCAGAGTCGGACACAACTGAGCAACTAACACTTGACTTGATAAATAAATAAATGAATAAATACATGGGATATAAGTTATAGTCTCTCTTTTTCCTTGGCAATGTGTTTTTCATAAGATTGATGTTATTTTTCCTTTGTAGTTTGGATGAATTCACTCTGAAGTACTGAACACTTTTATTTGTACTTATCTTGGGTTTCTCTGAGCTTCTGGAAGCAGTGACTTGAAGGCTGATCCAACTTGCGAAACAAATACGGATCACATTGGATAATTACAAGCCGGATAGAATTCAAATTGGAGTATGACAAAGGGGGCACAGACCAGGGCTCTGTGACAACCTAGAGCAGTGGGATGGGGGTGGGAGGCGGGAGGGAGGTTCAAGAGGGAGGGGACACATGTATACCTGTGGCTGATTCATGTAGATGTATGGCAGAAATCATCACAAAACTGCAAAGCAATTACCCTTCAACTAAAAATAAATGAAGTTTTAAAATAAAAATAAATTTAAAAGGAAAGATGAAATCACACAAAAAATTTAAATTAGACAAGACTGGACAATTTCTAGGTCACGATTTCCTCAAATATTGCTCTTCCTTGGCTCTCTCTCTTCTTCACCCTCAGACTGCCAATTAATCACATATAGAAGCTTCTTTCTGTGTCCCACAAGCCGCTGAGACTTTCCCCCATGGATGTTCCATTTTTCTCTTCTTAGGACTGCAGTTTGGGTATATTTACCTTCTGTCCAGTTTATTGTTTTTGTCTTCTGCACTGTTCCAGACCCCCATGACCATGAAGTCAGAGTCCAGAAATCGTTAGGATCAAATAACATGAGAGGTCACTGTCAGAAAAACCATCTTGTCTGAAAGATGTCTTCAGTGACTGAAATCACAAATTTCAAGGGAAGTCAGAAAAGCCACCGTTTGCTAAGCAAGACTTGGAAAGTTAGCTTATCTCTCTGGGGACAGAAAGAATAGGTCACACGAGGTCTCTGAGTAATGCCGCTTGGCCACATGCTCTCTGGAGATTCTATCAGAGTCTGCTTAAGGGGGAATACCCATTTTCTTCTGAATCTCCTTTGCAAAGACTGTGGGTTGTTAAGGTGGCCAGTCAGCTTTCTAAATCAGCACAGTCCAACAAAGACACAGCATAAACCACAAATAGTAGCCACCAAGGCACTTTTACCAGAGAAGGCAATGGCACCCCACTCCAGGACTCTTGCCTTGAAAATCCCACGGACGGAGGAGCCTGGAAGGCTGCAGTCCATGGGGTCGCTGAGGGTCAGACACGACTGAGCCACTTCACTTTCACCTTTCACTTTCACGCACTGGAGAAGGAAATGGCAACCCACTCCAGTGTTCTTGTCTGGAGAATCCCAGGGACGGGGGAGCCTGGTGGGCTGCCATCTATGGGGTCGCACAGAGTTAGACATGACTGAAGTGACTTAGCAGCAAGGCACTTTTACACATCTACATTAAAAAACCAAAAACAAACTGATGGAAATTAATTATACTTATGTTTCATTTAACCCAATCTATTTTTTAATTGAAGGATTATTGCTTTACAGAATTTTGTCCTTCTCTGTCAAACACCAACATAATCCAGTCTATTTTAAAATGGTGTCTTTTCAGCATAAGAAATGACCAACAAGATAGCTCATACTCTTTCTCATATTATGTATTCAAGGTCCAGGGAGTATTTTGTCACTGAGTTCAGTTCAGTTCAGTTCAGTCGCTCAGTCATGTCTGACTCTTTGCAACCCCATGAATCGAAGCACACCAGGCC
>NW_011483756.1:11866-26031 GCF_000754665.1 Bison bison bison | reverse complement strand
CCCTGTCCATCACCAACTCCCGGAGTTCACTCAGGCTCACATCAGTCAGTGATGCCATCCAGCCATCTCATCCTCTGTCATCCCCTTCTCCTCCTGCCCCCAATCCCTCCCAGCATCAGAGTCTTTTCCAATGAGTCAACTCTTCGCATGAGGTGGCCAAAGTACTGGAGTTTCAGCTTTAGCATCATTCCTTCCAAAGAAATCCCAGGGCTGATCTCCTTCAGAATGGACTGGTTGGATCTCCTTGCAGTCCAAGGGACTCTCAAGAGTCTTCTCCAACACCAGAGTTCAAAAGCATCAATTCTTCGGCGCTCAGCCTTCTTCACAGTCCAACTCTCACATCCATACATGACCACAGGAAAAACCATAGCCTTGACTGAAGTGCATCCCAATTGGGCTTCCCAGGTGGCTCAGTGTTAAAGAACCCACCTGCAAATGCAGGACCAGCAGGGGACGTGGGTTTGGTCCTTGGGTCGGGAAGATCCCCTGGAGGAGGGCATGGGAACCCACTCCAGTATTCTTGCCTGGAAAATCCATGGAGAGAGGAGCCTGGCGGGCTACAGCCCATGGGGTTGCAAAGAGTCGGGCGCAACTGAGTGACTGAGCGCGCGGGCACACACATGCGCACTTCCAGATCGAGACTGGCTTTATGTCAGTTGATCAACAACCTCCTGTGGGTAGCAGCCACCACTCTGGGTGGAGCATCTCTAAGCCCACCCTCGGTATCCGAGGTAAGCTGGGGTCTCCTTCACTCAGCACGTCTGTCCCTGTCTGTGCCTCTTAGTCTCTTCTGCCTCACTTAGTCTGACTTCATGCAAATTCTCTGTCTCCTTTTTTTTCTCTCTGTCTCCATCAATGAGTCTGGAGGGCCTCTATGTGTCACTATGTCCCCGAGAACCCCAGGGGCACCTCCCATATACGTCACTCCCTGGATTAAAAAGCTTAAAACAGGACTTCCTAGGTGGTCCAGTGGTTAAGAATCCGCCGGCCAGTGCAGGAGATGCGAGTTTGATCCCTGGTCTGGGAAGATCCCACATGCTGCAGGGCAACTAAGCCTGTGTCCCACAACTACTGAAGCTTGTGTGCCTAAAGCCTGTGGACTTTCCTAGTGGTTAAGAATCCACCTGCCAATGCAGGGGACCCGGGTTCGATCCCTGGTTCGGGAAGATTCCACACGCCGCGGAAGCTACTAAGCCACAATTACCAAAGCCTGCGTGTCTGGAGCCTGCGCTCTGCAGCAAGAGAAGCCCTTGCTTGCCACAACTAGAGAAAGCCCACCGCAACAGTGAAGGCCTATCGCAGCCAAAACTAAATAAATCCATTAATTTTAGAAAAAAAAAGCTTAAAACTGCCCATCTAAGCCCCAAAGAGGACCAGGGCCAGCCAGACATGCTCACACGTGACCACAAGCCCTGGGAACATCAGCCGGGCACATTTCCACGTGATCACAAGCCCTGGGGGTCAGTCGAGCCCATCCATGATTGCTCGCCATCAGTCGGGAGCACCTGGACGTCCTTGCAGGGGCGGCTTCCCAGAGCCTGGGGAGAAGCCAGGCCAGGATGCATGCTTGTCCCCATGGCGGGGCTCTCGGAGGAGGAGGGGCGGGGGCGGGGAACCAGGCCAGGCATGCGCGTCCCGTCCAGGGCCAGCCCGGGCGAACGCAGGAGCTGACACAACCCAACTGGACACCAGCTGTACAGGCAGCGGAGCCCGACTCCACAGACAGACACACAGGGTGTGGTGCCCAGAAGCTTAACCCCAGGTATATTTCAGTTTGCCTGTTGGTTTTGTTGCAGTGAAAAGGAAAAGAAAAGGAGTGATTTTTTTCTCTTTCCCTTTCCTGAGAACAAAGATAAAGAGAACAGTGAGCAGCAGGCCTGAACATTCCTAGTTTTTTGTTTTGTTTTGTTGACTTTGCTCCTAACTCTGAGTGTCTGTAACTAAGTTTGCGTCTCTGCCCGCTAACTCTGCAGGAGCTACACTTCGCACCTGCTTTCCTTGGACTCTGTGCTAAATACGTCCCCTAGCTGGTGTTGACCTTTGCAACACCCTGCCCCTTTTTACATATCAGAAAGAAGACGGCAGAGCCACCAAGCTGCCAGACTCCATTACTGGGTCACTGACACCCGTCGATGACTGCCTTGGAAACAATGCAAGAGGAAGAAATCAAGACCCCATCATCTTCGCTCTTCATCACCAACCCCTGCAAGCCCTTGTCTTATATAAGCCCCTAGACTCCTTGTGGGGCCAGGGGCACAGTTCTTGAGGCACAAGCCTACTGCGTTCCCCTCTCTGCCAGCTGAGAATAAAAGCCCCTTTTCTATTTCCTCCAAACTGTCTCCACATTTTTTCATTTGGCTTTGCTGGGCGAGAAGGCCAAGGTTTTGGCCGGCAACAGTTTTCTCTCGAGAAGGGAAGTAACTCCTTTCCTTGAGGTTTTGTTTCTCCTCACTGCCAACCCCGTCCGCAGGGAGGGACGTTTCATAGCAGATGTTTCAACTGCTTTGCAAGTAAACTGCTGCTAACTTAGCTGAGAGGGCTTCCCTGGTGGCTCAGCAGTGAAGAATCCACCTGCCAATGCAGGAGATGTGGGTTCAATCCTTGGGTTGGGTAGAGCCCCTGGAGAAGGAAACGGCAACCCACTCCAGTAGGAGCCTGGCAGGCTACAGTCCATGGGATCACAAAAGAGTCGGGCACGACTGAGCAATTCAACAACATGCAAAACAGTTTGGCCCAGGGTTAGCACTGAGGGCTTCTGGTGGCTCAGATGATTAAGAATCTGCCTGCAGTGCAGGAGATTTGGGTTCAATCCCTGGGTCAGGAAGATCCCCCTGAGAAGGAAATGGCAATCCACTCCAGTATTCCTGCCTGGGAATTTCCATGTACAGAGGAGCCTGGCAGTTCCTGGGGTCGCAAAGAGTCTAGGATATGACTTAGCAACTAAGCAACAACGTTTATCTGAAACACCGTCCACGACCTATGGGTTATTTGGGTTTTTTCATAAGTAAATCTCATTTCCTAGACTAGTTTTAGGCTCACAGTGAAGCCGAGCAGAAGAGGCATTCCCTGGATGCCCAGTGGTTAGGACTCTGCACTCTCACTGCCGAGGGGCCTGGGTTCGATTCCTTGTTGCAGAACTAAGATCCCACAAGCTGCACAGTACGGAAAAAAGGCAGGGGGGAATGATCAGAAGATGCCAAGTTCTCCCATACACTGCCTGCCCCTCCCCCGACAGGCACAGTGTCCCCCATTATCAGCAGGCTGGCATCAGGGTGGTGCGTGTGTTACAGCTGATGAACTCACACTGACATCAGAACCCCCCAAAGCCCATAGTTTACATTAGGGCTCATCCTTGGGGTACCTTTTGTGGGTCTGGACAAATGTGTAACGCTGTGAATCCGCACTACAGACCCATACAGGGTAGCTTCACTATCCAAAAATGCCTCTGCTCCATATGTTCATCCCCTCCCCCTCCCTAACCCCTGGCAGCCCCGATCCTTTTACAGTATCCATAGTTTCTCCTTCTCCAGAATGTCATGGAGTTGGAATCATACGGCGTGTAGCCTATTCAGAGTGACCGCTTCCACTGGGTAACAAGCACTTAAAGTTTCTCGGTGTCTATATGCACACCCTGCTATCTTTACAATGGATGACCAACAGGGACCTACTGTGGAGCCCAGGGAACTCTGCTCAGTGGCAGGTGGGAGCCTGGAGGGGAGGGGAGCTGGGAGGAGAATGGACACCTGTATAAGGATAGCGAGTCCCTTTGCCATTCACCTGAAGCTATCACCGCATGGTGTGTTGGCTATACCCCAATACAAAATAAAAATAAAATTAAAGTTTTTTTAAAAAATAAATTCTTCCATGTTTTTTCACGAGCTTGCTAGCTCCTATCTTTTTAGCACAGAATACACTACTGTGGATGGACCTCTGTTTATTCATCTGTTCACCAGCTGATCAGCATCTTGGTTGCTTCCAACTTTGGGCAGTTATGAAAAAAGCAGCTGCTCTACACATTTGAAGTTGAAGCTCCCATTCTTTGACCACCTGATTGGAAAATGACCACCGACTCATTGGAAAAGACCCTGATGCTGGGAAAGACTGAGGGCCTGAGGAGAAGGGGATGACAGAGGATGAGATAGTTGGATGGCATCACCGACTCGATGGACATGAGTTTGAGCAAGCTCTGGGAGTTGGTGATGGACAGGGAAGCCTGGCGTGCTGCAGTCCATGGGATCACAAAGAGTCAAAAATGACTGAGCGACTGAACAACAACAATACACATCTGTGCTCAGCTTTTTTGTGCAGACATAAGTTTTCAGTCCATTTAGGTAAATACCAAGGATCACATGGGAAGCAGGGTTAGTTTTGTAAGAAACTGCCAGTCTTTCATCGAAGCAGCTGTCCCATTTTGCATTTCCCACCAGCGAAGAATGAGAGTTTCTCTCACTCCACATTCCTCACCAGCATTTGGCTTCCTCGGCATTTTGGATTTTGGCCACTCTGAGTAGGTGTGTATTGGAAACTTGTTCCTTGAAATATTGAAAGATGTGCAGAGTGTGGGCTGAGAAGTCAGACAGAATAAGATTTTCCTCTGACCCTGTCTCCACCAGCGACCTTGGACACGTCGCTTCCCCCATGAACTTTTATAAATATGAGCTCATCAGTTCCCTTTTTTCAGAAGCCAGTTGACCACTATTTACACACTGCCTGCCATGTGCTCAGCGTCTGGCACGCAGGAGCAAATGAAGCAGATAGGGTCCCTGGCCCAGAGCTCCCATCCAACCAGGGGACAGACTCAAAGAGCTAACCATCAACTATTTAATGATGCTGTGATATCAAACAAACAAACGGAGAGTAGCACTCACCACTGTAACTGCCGGTCAACCCTGAGACACCAGTGTCTTAACACAGCGGAAGTTTGTTTCTCACTTATGCAAATAACCAATGTGGGTTTTCCTGGGTGAAGTTCTAATTTCCTCCCTAGGAGTTTTCAGGAACTACAGTCGCTTCCATCTGTGGCCTGACCATCTTCATGGGCAGCAGTGCCCTCTGCCTCCAACCAAAAGCAAGAGAAAGAGAAAGCAGAGAGGGGGGTGGTCCACCTGTAAAATGGCTGGCCCGGAAAGGATACATGTTATTTCTGCCCAAATTTCTTGGCTGTAAATACTTACTACAGTCACAAGTGAATGCACCTGAGACCGGACAGTAGATTCCCTTGCGAGTAGCCACCTCCCAGAGAGACCACACCACTGCGAAAGGGGGAACACTTTCCTGAGAACAGCCAGATGAGCTCTGCCTCTGGCCGTTCCTAGGAAAGCGTTCCACACAGGAGGACGGGTGGCAAAGGAGTGTGTTGTTATGACCCCTCCAACCGAGGCACCAGGCTTCCCTGGTGGCTCAGACAGTAAAGAAGCTGCCTGCCAATGCAGGAGACACGGGTTCCATCCCTGGGTTGGGAAGATTTCCCTGGAGGAGGGCAAGGGAACCCTTGCCAACCACTCCAGAATTCTTGCCTGGGAAATCCCATGGACAGAGGAGCCTGGCGGGCTGCAGTCCATGGGGTTGTAAAGAGTCAGACACGACTGAGCGAGTGAACAAGAGCCACAGCTCATGCAGAATATGGCACCTTAGGTGCATCACCTCCCTAGGGAGGCGTACCTGGTGCCTCTCTTTTGTTGCTGTTGTTCGGCCAATCGGGTGTCTCTTAAAGACCCGAATCTTTTGAAATATGCAAATTAACAGAGCTCCCAGTCTAGGGAAGGAGACACACATCACAGCTCTCCAGTAGTCCCATGATTTCAAGGGTGCTGAATAACCACTAGGAACACTAGATTTTTTTTTCTTTTTTTTCACACATCAACCTCAAAAGCTCAGTAATGTGTCTCAACAGGATGTGTATTTCTCACTCCTGTGACCCTTCCATAGGGGTGTCTCCACGTCTGCAGTTGGGGTCCCTCCCACAGGGTGACCCGTTCTCCCAGGATTCTTCCAAATTTGGGGGCTTCAGCATCCACTAAGACCTCTCTGCTACCAGAGAGGCGAAGGAGAATGAGAGAGTGAAAACGACGCATCCATTTCTTGAAGAAAAAAAATAAAACAAAACACTGAGCGGCAGGTATTACGTGTGCTCTGGTTGCAGTGATGAGAATCAGTCGCAGGTTCCCAGCGGAGGCTAAGAAAGGCTGGAAATATCGTGCCAGGTAGGACCGCTGCCTCCACTGACAGCACAGCCGGACAGGGACTGCCCGTGGCCCAGCGGCTAAGACTCTGCCTTCCAACGCAGGGGGCGGGGCTTCGATCCCGGGTTGGGGAACTAGGATCCCACGTGCCAGGAGGCCAAACGATTAAATAAACTATACACAGCGCAATAAAGAGAAGCCATGAAAGTCTGGAGCACGTAGCTGCCCACCCAGCAGGCGCTCTGAGGGAAACAGTGGCTCAGGCTCTGGGTCGAGAGGGGACTTGACCTCGACTGCTGACCCCAGGGAGGGCCCCTGGGTGACGCTGAGCTTTGGTAGGCGTTTGAAGACAGATGAACTGTCAACGTGGGAAAGGAGGGCAGAGGGCCGGGGAGAAGTGTGGCAGAACCTTGACTCCAGCCCCGGGTCAGGAACTAATTTTTCTGGTGGTTCTAAGAAGCTGACACAACTTCCGAAGCCCCTGGAGATGGGAACACATCGCGGAGACGCTTCAACAGAGACTGAACGTGTAGCGCTTCCTAAAAGGCTATGTAAACACTTGTGATTGTATCTTTAGGACAATGGGAAAGGTTTTGTTTCATCTTATTTTATATATATATATATTTATTTATTTATTTATTTAAATATATTGAATATTTATTTTGGTCGCTTGGATTTTTAGTTCCCGTGAACGGATTTAGGTGCACCAGGGCAATGTGGAATCTTGGTTCCCTGACCAGGGATCTAACCCATGTCCCATGCATCGGCAGGCGGGGTCCTAAGCACTGGGAAGTCCCAGAGAAAGGTTTTAAATGTAAGTCTGGCATAGTCAGATATTTGTCTAGGATACATCTGTGCGGCCACTTCATGGAGACAAAATTGGAAAAGACAACAAAAATAACAGCTTAGGAGACTTCCCTGGTGGCCCAGTGGTTAAGACTCTGCACTTGCAATGCAGGAAGCGTAGGTACAATACCTGGTCTGGGAACTAGGATTCCACAAGTCATTTGGTGTGGCCAAAAAAAAAAAAGGAAACAAGACGAAAAACAGCTCACATTTTCACATTTTCTGGGCACTGATAAAGCCAGTCACTGTTTTGAGTTCTGCATATGGATAGTTGGCTTAATTCCCAGAAGACTCAGTAAAGGAGTTTCCTTTATCAGATCCATTTTGGAGATGAGGACAGTGGGGCTCAGAGGGGTAACCGATTGGATTGTGCTGTGCATCTAGCGAGTGGTGGAGCTGGCTTTCAACCTGGGAAGGTCCTTTGTGGTCACCTATTATTGTGATACTATATTTAGCAATAATATATATTATCAATGTACATTTTGTGTTTATTAAAGAAAACAAAACTTGGGTGGATAGACTGACTACTTAAGAAGCTCTTGTCCTCCAGGAAAGAGATGAGTTGCTTGGGGTAGGATGGTGACTGTTAGAATGCCAGGGATTCCCAGGTGGCTCTGGGGTAAACCATCCACATGCCAGTGCAGGAGACCCAGGTTTGATCCCTGGGTTGGGAAGATCCCCTGCAGAAGGAAACGGCAACCCACCCCAGTATTCTTGCCTGGGAAATCCCATGGACACAGGAGCCTGGCGGGCTACAGTCCATGGGGTCACAAAGTGTCGGACACAACTGAACTACTGAGGACACTCACACTCACACACACACACACACTCACACACACACTCTCTCACACACACACTCTCTCTCACACACACACACACACACACTCTCACACACACTCACACACACACACACACACACACTCTCACACACACTCACACACACACACTCACACGGATTCGAGACTGGGAAGTAAGCTCAAAAGAAATGCTGATAGAAGTTTGGTTTCCAAAACTGACTGACTAGGTTGTTTTAGGTTAAACTTCCGACTTGCAAAAGAAAAAACGAAACAAACAAACAAAAAAAAACCAGGGACAAACCATAAAGAACATCTGCTTGCCGGCCCTGGAGCGTTTCCAAGGCAAGAGAGAATTTTTGGTTCCAAATTGCGAAAAGAGAAGGAAACCAAGACAGGGGGATTTATCACTTGCTCATAGTCCTACATTGACGGTTTGCTGAATGTAGACAGTAGAAGCAGCGGAGAAGACAGGGAAAAGCTGGATAGAAGTTTCGGCCATCTCATTAAACAGAACTTCCAAATTGGGGTATCAAGCAGAAGGCTCCATCGTGGAGAAAGGACCCCATGAACATCCACCAAGGGCCACATCCTGGGATGAAAGTGGACTGGGCGTTAGCAAGGCTTAAAAGGATAGAAACCCCAGTTTTAAATGATGAAGAGGACTGGTCTTTAGCCCATCTTCCTGCTGGAGGCATTTATCCTCTCTGATGATTTTTTGTTTCATTTTGTGTTTTTTTACAATCTTTTTAATATTCTTTTCCATCATGGTTTGTCCCATGATATTGAACATAAGTCCCTGTGCTCTACAGCAGGACCTTGTTGTTCATCCAGTCGATATGGAACAGTTTGCATCCACTGACCACAAACCCCCAGCCCGTCTCTCCCCCAGCCCCACCCCGCTGCAACCACAGTCCGTTTGCTATGTCTGTCCGTCTGTCTCTGTCTGTAGATATGTTGGTTAGTGTCATATTTTAGGCTCCACGTATAAGTGATGTCCTATGCTGCTTGTCTTTCTCCCCGCTACTCGTTTTTAACCTCCTCACCTTTGATCTAATCTCAACCGAGCAGCAGTGTCACCCTGTTAAACATAACAACTCCCCCCTCCCCCAGCATCGGGGCTAAGCCTGGCAGATAGCAGAAGACGGACACAGTCTTGACTGCCAAGGCACTAGGAATGCCGGCCAAGTTCGTGTCTGGAGCTTGGGCTGATCGACACGAGAGAAAATGACTTGCCAACGTTATGGCTGTCATTCTAGGAGCTCACTGCCTTGCGAGGAAGACTCTATTACAGGAAAAAGGTGGATCCTATTTAAAAAAATGTTGAAGGGCCAACCGAGAAAATCTTGCCAAGGACCCCCCTGCTGGCGCAGAGGATGAGAGCCTGCCTGCCAATGCAGGGGACACAGGTTCGATCCCTGGTCTGGGAAGATTCCACCTGCCACGGAGCAGCTAAGCCCACGTGCCACAACCACTAAGCGCACACTTGGAGCCAGGGAGCCGGGGCTACAGACGCCTGCACTCCCTAGGGCCCTCGGGCCACAAACTACAGATGCCTGCACGCCTAGGGCCCACGGGCCACAAACTACAGATGCCTGCACACCCTAGGGCCCGCGGGCCACAAACTACAGACGCCTGCACGCCCTAGAGCCGATGCTCCGCAAGGAGAGAGTGGCCCCCACTCTCTGCAACTAGAGAAAACTCACATGCCGGCAGCAAAGATGCAGCACAGCCAAAAATAAATAAAATAAATAAAAAATAAATAGCCGTGTGTATGTCTTAAAAAATAATACTAAAAGAAAAAAGAAAAGCTAGTCAAGAGCTGATTACTATGGAATGTTTTATTATTCCTGGGAAATTATGGGATAAAATAGGACTCCGGTTTTGGGTAGAGGCATCTACTGAGAAGAGGAGCAGGAGCGCTCTCATCGGGAGAGGCACTGCCTGCTGACCCCCGGCCCACAGAGCGGTCCTGCCAGTCAGGGCTGGAGCGGAACAGGAAGGACGCCTCTGGTCCCCAGACCTGGGAGGAGGCTGTCACATGAGACCCAGGTCGGGCTCCTGTATGAGAGGGAAGGGCTGCAGCTTCTGCCACTAGTTCCCAATTGCCAGCCCTCGGGATGCAGGTGGGAGAGTGATGCCCGGGTGTCCACACAGGGATATCCCCCAGAGGGCTGAAGGCGGCTCACCTGAGCTGGTTTGTACGCATTCCATACACACCTGCATTTGCTTGAAAACCAGAATCACTCCTTCCTCAAAAAAAAAAAAAAAAAACTATCCTGTGATCCAGCGATCCCACCCCTGAGTCTTTTTCCAAAGGAAACGAAAGCTTGATCTTGAAGAGAGACGAACACCTCTGTGTTCTTTGCAGCATTATTCACAATATGCACAAGAGAAGGAAACGTGTCTGCAGTGGAGTGCTTAGTCACTCAGTCGTGTCTCACTGTCTGTGACCCCATGGACTGTGGCTCCTCTGTCCTTGGGTTCTTCAGGCAAGATTACTGGCATGTGTTGCCATTTCCTCCCCCAGGAGATCTTCCTGACCCAGGAATGGAACCCGAGTTTCCCAAATTGCAGGTTCTTTATCTGCTGAGCCACGGGGGAAGCCCTAGGTGTCTGGCTGCTGCTGCTGCTAAGTCGCTTCAGTCGTGTCCGACTCTGTGAGACCCCAGAGAAGGCAGCCCACCAGGCTCCCACATCCCTGGGATTCTCCAGGCAAGAACACTGGAGTGGGTTGCCATTTCCGTCTCCAATGCATGAAAGTGAAAAGTGAAAGTGAAGTCACTCATTCGTGTCCAACTCTTTGCGACTGCAGCCTACCAGGCTCCTCCATCCATGGGATTTGCCAGGCAAGAGTACTGGAGTGGGGTGCCATTGCCTTCTCTGCTAGGTATCTGGGGCTGCAGAGAATTAACTTGTATCTTGGGCTCCCTCTTGCGACCACAGAGAAGAAGTTCCCTTCCTGCAGGAAGGGAAGGGAAAAAAATTTTTTTTTAATCTGACAAATTCATTTCTCCATTCAATAAGGATTTGTTGATCCTCTGTGTATCAGACACTCTTCAAGGCTCTTGAGGTCCATCAGTAAACCAAAACAAAAACCCCTGCCCTCGAGGATCTTATCTTCTTGCCGAGGGAGTGTTGTTCTGTCTCTTAGTGAGTCTCTTTATGACCCCAGGGACTGCAGCACGCCAGGCCTCCCTGTCCATCACCAACTTCCAGAGCTTGCTCAAACCCGTGTCCAATGAGTCGGTGATGCCATCCAGACTTCTCATGCTCTGTTGTCCCCTTTTCCTCCTGCCCTCTATCTTTCCCAGCATCAGGGTCTTTCCAATGAGCTGGCTCTTTACGTCAGGTGGCCAACATACTGGGAGCTTCAACTTCAGCCCTTCCAATGAATATTCAGAGGTTGATTTCCTTTAGGATTGACTGGCTTGATCATCTTGCTGACCAAGGGACTCTCAAGAGTCTTCTCAATAAGTAAATCCATTCCTTTTCGAAGAGGAAAAGTGATTTGGAAAAAGGATAACGTGGAGGGAAGGTCTGGGAGATCTACAATGCCTGGGGGGTGGGGAGCAGGCTGAGATGTTTAAAAGATAGTCTGAGGAGGAGGAGTTGAGGATATGCGTTTGAGCAAGAGTTAGAATGAGAGACGAAGTTGGTCACTGTTCATCTGGGAGAGCACAGCTCCAAGCGGAGGGGCAGTGGGAGCAAAGGCAGCGGGGTGTGCCTGTGCAGCAGCTCATTCAAAGACCAGCAGGGAGCCCAGTGTTGCTGCTGGGGAGAGGAAAGTGCGGGGGTTAGTTCAGAGAGGCAAGGGCTGGAGGCAACAGTCACAGAGTCACTGCAATCACCCAGAGTGAGGTGGAAAGTGACAAGGCTGACTCTAAAATGAAGACATCCTGGAGTGTGGAGTCAAGTGGGCCTTAGGAAGCATCTCTGTGAACAAAGCTGGTGGAAGTGATGGAGTTCCAGTTGAGCTATTTCAAATCCAAGCTGTTAAAGTGCTGCACTCAGTATGCCAGCAAATTTTGGAAAACTCTGCAGTAGCCACAGGACTGGAGAAGGTCAGTTTTCTTTCCAATCCCAGAGCACCAGAGTGCTTCCTTTGAGATTATCCTTCAGGCCAAAGACGAGGACCACGTTGTGGGCTCAGAGTTCCCATCCCTTCCTCCCCACATGAGTTCTGGTTTCCCTTCTCTCTGCTTTGTCTTCTGTGCAGGATTTCCTGTTAAGCTTGAATTGAGTTGCACTCCCTACCCTCCATCCCCCCAAAAGACAGTGCGTATAAATACCAAGAACTAGGGCTTCCCTAGTAGCTCAGCTGGTATAGAATCCACCTGCAGTGCAGGAAACCCAGTTTGATTCCTGGATCCAGAAGACCCCCCAGAGAATGGATAGGCTACCCGCTCCAGTATTCATGGGCTTCCCTGGTGGCTCAGACGGTAACGAATCTGCCTGCAATGCAGAAGCCCTGGGTTCGATGCTCGGGTTAGGAGGATCTCCTGGAGAAGGGAACGGATACCCACTCCAATATTCTTGCCTATGAAGAATATTGAATCCCCACGGATAGAGTTCACAAAAAGTCACACGTGACTGAGTGACTAAGCACACACACACACACACACACACATATACACAAAGAAAGGAAAAAGAGGAAAGAGAAAAAAACAAAGTGAAAATCCCTGCCTGTCCAGGTGAGACATACCTGCTCAGAGGGGATCCCGGGAGCCTCGAGGTTATGCTGTCTTCCTAGCTGTGTGGCTTTCATGCAATCAACAAACTGGCTTGACTTTTGTCCCACCAGCTAGATCTAAACACATCTCTAGCATCTGGACATACATACCATTCCTGTCAAACTCCATTCACAGCCACAATGCCACGCCCAGGTTTGCTTAAACCCCACCCCTACCCGTGGCTCTGTTGCCTGAAAATAAGCTCTAAGATGCCTCTCAGACTTCAGACCCTGGGAGAGCTGGCCTGCCCACCTCTCCAACCTTGTCCTCCAGAACACCCCTTCCCTTGATCCCACCAGCCACCCCCACAATACACATACACACACGTATTGGTTCTCAGTCTGCTCCTCCAAATCTAAGCTTGTCTCTGCCTCAGGACCTTTGCACAGGCTGTTATTTCTGCCTGAAACTCTCTCCCCACAGCTTCTTCTCATCCTTCAAGGACCATCTTCTATCACTTCCTCCAAAGTACCTCCCCACCATACCAAATAAAGTAGGTTTCTTGTTGCACCCAAGGGCTTCCCTGGTGATTCAGTTGGTAAAGAATCCACCAGCAATGCAGGAGACTGGGGTTTGATCCTGGGTTGGGAAGATCCCCTGGAGAAGGAAATGGCAACCAACTCAAGTATTCTTGCCAGGGAAATCCTATGGACAGGGGAGCCTGGAGGGCTGCAGTCCATGGTGTCGCAAAAGAGTCGGACACAACTTAGCGATTAAGCAACAAAACTCTGGTTATGTAAGATGTTAACATCAGGAAGCTTAAGCAAAAGGTCTGTGTACCACCTTTACAGCTCTTGTGTAGATCTAAAGTCATTTCAAAATGACAGTGTAGGGAGTTCTCTGGTGGTCCAGTGGTTGGGACTCAGAACTTTCACTGCCAAGGGTGAAACCCTGGTCAGGAAACTAAGATCCTGCATGCAGGCAAAAAAATAAAAGAGAAAGCCTTCTCAAAGGAGAGCATAAAAGGATGTTAAAAGAGGGAACAAGAAGAGCCTGGGAGGTGTCAGAAATGTACATTGCCTCGATGGGGGTAATGCTTTTACACTGTATGCTTTTTTTCCAAAGTCACCGAATGGCACGTATTAAATATGTGTGATTTCTGTATATCACTTATATCTCTGTAAAGCTGTTCAAAACACAGCAGGGGGGGTTTCCTCTATTTCTGCAGTTTGAGGCCCCGGGGGAAAGCCCATGGACGGTAAACGCACGCGCGTCCTAAAGAGTAGCTTCATGAGACTTCCCTGGGGATCCAGGGGTTAAGACTCTGTGCTTCCACAGCAGGGGGCTCAGGTTCCATCCCTGGTCTGGGGATTAAGATCCTGCAAGCTGGTGGTTGGAGAAGGAAATGGCAACCCACTCCAGTACTCTTGCCTTCAGAATCCTATGGACAGAGCAGCCCATGGGGTTGCAAAGAGTTGGACACGACTGAGCAACCAACGCACAAGCGGGTGGTGCATCTAATAAATACACAGAAGCATCAGACATGCAGCAGCCTGTATTCTAATACATCTCAGAGCCTCCCCCTGTCGGAGATGCGGCATGGTGGAAGAAGGCTGATCCTCTGGATTTGGGGGTGTGAGGTTGAGGTGTTAGTCACTCAGTCGTATCCG
>NW_011483756.1:8458-11012 GCF_000754665.1 Bison bison bison | reverse complement strand
CCTGGATCGGAAAGATCCCCTGGAGAAGGAAATGACAACCCGCTCCAATATTCTTGCCTGGAAACTTCCTTGGACAGAGGAGCCTGGCGGGCTACAGTCCATGAGGTCGCAAAAGAGTAGGACACAACTTAGAGACTAAATAATAACATTAAGGAGATCAGCCCTGGGATTTCTTTGGAAGGAATGATGCTAAAGCTGAAACTCCAGTACTTTGGCCACCTCATGCGAAGAGTTGACTCATTGGAAAAGACTGATGCTGGGAGGGATTGGGGGCAGGAGGAGAAGGGGATGACAGAGGATGAGATGGCTGGATGGCATCACTGACTCGATGGACGTGAGTCTGAGTGAACTCCGGGAGTTGGTGATGGACAGGGAGGCCTGGCGTGCTGCGATTCATGGGGTCGCAAAGAGTCAGACACGACTGAGCGACTGAACTGAACTGAACTGATATATATACACACACACATATATATATACATATATATATATAGAAATGAATAAAGAACATTTTGTATAGAGAGAGAAAAAATTCTTTTCCATTATAGGTTATTATACGATTGAATATAGTTCTGCTATACAGTAAATACATAGATCTCTCTTATGTGTCGTAGCTGGTATCTGTTAATCCCATACTCCTAATGTATCCTTCCCTGCCCCTCCCTTTCCCCTTTAGTAACCATAGTTTGTTTTCCATGTCTGTGAGTCTGCCTCTGTTTTGTATATAGATTCTTTTGTATTATTAGTAATTTTCAGATTCCATATTGTGATATCATATTATTTCTCTTTCTCTGTATGAGTTCACTTAGTGTGAAAGTTCTAGGCCCACCCATGTTGGCATTATTTCCCTCTTCTTTATGGCTGAATAATACTCCATTATATGCGTCCACCATATCTTAAACCAGCCCTCTGTTGACGGACACTTGCATTGTTTCCACATTCTGGCTATCGTATATAGTGCTGCTACGGATACTGTTGGAGAAGGCAATGGCATCCCACTCCAGTACTCTTGCCTGGAAAATCCCATGGACAGAGGAGCCTGGTAGGCTGCAGACCATGGGGTCGCGAAGAGTCGGACACGACAGAGCGACTTCACTTTCACTTTTCCCTTTCAGGCATTGGACACGGAAATGGCAGCCCATTCCAGTGTTCTTGCCTGGAGAATCCCAGGGACGGGGAAGCCTGGTGGGCCGCTGTCTATGGGGTCGCACAGAGTCGGACACGACTGAAGCGACTTAGCAGCAGCAGCAGCAGCATGGATACTGTGTGTGTGCTCAGTCGTGTCGACCCCATGGACTGTGGCCCGCCAGGCTCCTCTGGCCATGGGATTCTGCAGGCAGGAACCCTGCCATTTCCTTCTCCAGGGCATCCTCCTGACCCAGGAATGGAGCCCTTCCTGCATTTGCAGGCAGATGCTTTACCACTAGCGCCACCTGTGGGCACGGGGGTGCATGAATCTTTTTGAATTAGCGTTGCCGTGTTTTGTGTGCATCTGTCCAGGAGCGGGATTGCCGGGTCCTATGGAAGCTCTATTTGCAGTTTTTGAGGGACCTCCACACTCTTCTCCATCGTGGCTGCACCAGTTTACATTCCCATCAGCAGTGTAGGAGGGCTCCCTTCTCTCCACACCCTCTCCAGTATTTATTGTTTACAGACTTTTTGACCATGGCCATTCTGACTGCTGTGTGGTTTGCCATGAAGCTGTGAACCTCATTGTGGCTTTGGTTAGCGTTTCTCTGATAATCAGTGATGCTGAGCATCTTTTCCTGTGCCTGTTGCCCATCTGTACGTCTTCCTTACAGAAATATCAGTTTAGGGCTTTTGCCCTTTTTTTTTTTTGGATTGGGTTTTTTTATATTGAATTGTATGAGCTGTTTGTGGGTAAGATTTCTTGAGACACCCAATCACAGGGTTTCCTCGGCTTCCTGACAACACCCAAATCCAGGGCAAGCTCTCTTCCTCTGACCCTGCTCAAAGTGAGCCAGTAAATCTAAAGCCAATTGTAACACCTTTCTCACACGCTCTGCCTCCCTTTCCTGGACCACCATGGCAAATAACCACAGACTCGGGGGCTTCAACAACAGAAGTTTATTTTCTGACCGTCCTGGAGGCTGAAAGTCTGAGATCAAGGCCCCGGCCTGTTTAGTTTCTTCTGAGACTTCTCTCCTTGGCCCATAAGTGCCCTCATCCTCACTGTGTCCCCAGACGGCTGGCCGTCTGTCATGTGTGTGTCCTAATCTCCTCTTCTAGTGAGGGCAGCAGTCATATTCCATTAGAGCTCCCCTCTAACAACCTCACATTAACTTCATTACCTTGTCAAAGGCCCCTTCTCCAAGTATAGTCACATCTGAGGTGCTGAGGATGACAACCTCAACATGTGAATTTGGTGGGGACCCTGGGTAGCCCATGGACTTCCCTGGTCAAGAATCCACCACCTCTTCCATCATTGGATTGGGAAGACTCCCCTGGAAGAGGAAAAGGCAACCCACCCCAGTGTTCTTGCCTGGGAAATCCCATGGACAGAGGAGCCTGGTGGGTTGCAGTCCATGGGGTTGCA
>NW_011483756.1:4704-7866 GCF_000754665.1 Bison bison bison | reverse complement strand
TTTTTTTTTTTTTTACTCTATCATTAAAAAAAAAAAATGGGATTGCTTTATTTAAGTCAATTTTTTATTTTAGAACAGTTTTACACTTCCAGAAAAGTTTGCAAGGACGGTACAGAGAGTTGCTATCCACCCCTGGCCCCTGTTGCCCCCGCCACTAAGATCTGACGTGGCTATGGTACCTCCATCACAGCAAGTGAGCCTTGGTTCAGGCACGGTTGTTACCCAAGGCCCACACTTTACCTGGAGCTCCGCGGTTTTCACCTCATGTCCTTCTTCTGTTCCAGGCCCCCATCCAAGAGACTACGTGACATGTAAGTCACCGAGTCTCCCGAGGTTCCCCTGGGCTCCAGTGGTTTCTCCCCTTTTCCTTTTTTTGGATAAACTTCACAGCTTTGAAGAGGACCTGCCCAGTGTTTTGTAGGATGTCCCCCCCCCCCACTCCTTGGGGTTTTTTAAAAATAACTTTATTGATTCATTTGTGGCCGTTGGTGGGTCTTTGTTGCTGCATGGGCTGTTCTCCAGCGGCAGAGGGCTACTCCTTACTTGCAGTGCGTGGGATTCTCATCGCGGTGGCATCTCTTGTTGCACAGCACGGCTCTAGGGCACGTGGCTTGGGTTGCAGCTCACAGGCTCAGAGTTGCAGCTCCAGAGCGCAGGCTCAGTGGCTGTGGTACTCGGGCTGAGTTGCTCATCAGCAAGTGGGATCTTCCTGGATCAGGAGTCCATGGAAAGTTTCAAACAGTCTCCTGCATTGGCAGGCAGACACTTTACCACCAAGCCACCAGGGAAGTCCCTCCCTTGGCATGTGGTGGATGCTTTTCTCACAATTAGCCTGGGGTCCGGGTCTGGGGGAGGAAAACCATGGAACTGAAATGCCAGTCTCCTCACCCCCCATCAAGGCTACGTGCTATCAACAGGACTGTTGATGCTGACCTTGAATTCCTGGCTGAGGCAGGGCTTGTCAGGTTTCTTGACTACAAACTTACTCTTTTTCTCTCACTTTCATGCTGTTCTTTTTAGAAGGATGTCATCTCGCTGAACCCACACTTAAGGAGTTGGGAGTTATGCTCCACCCTTGAGGGGGGAGTATCCACATCAATTATCTGGAATTCTGCTGTGTGGGGAATTTGCCCCTTCTCTCTCATCTATATATTACTTTATTTGATCAATCATTTACATCATTCTAGAATCACAGCCTTTTATTTCTTATTTGGGTTATAATCTAATACTACTTTATTGTGTTGCTGTAATTAGAGTCCTGGGCTTCTCAGGTGGTGCAGCGTTAAAATGGATTCACCTGCCAATGCAGGAGACGTGGGTTCGCTCCCCAGGTCGGGAAGGTCCCCTGGAGGAAGGCACGGCAATCCACTCCAGTATTCTGGCCTGGAGACTCCCATGGGCAGAGGAGACTGGTGGGCTAAAGTCCATGGGGTCACAAAGAGTCAAACATGACTGAGCAACTATGCATAATTATGGCCTTGCCCTTTTCTTTTCGCAACATTATGAAAAATTTCAAATAGACAAAAAAGTTGAAAGAATGTTACAGTGGGAAAAAAAAACACACAAATAATCTACACTCCATGGGATTCTCCAGGCAAGAGTTCTGGAGTGGGTTGCCATTTCCTTCTCCACGGGATCTTCCCAACCCAGGGATCGAACCCAGGTCTCCCGCATTGCAGGCAGACGCTTTAACCTCTGAGCCACCAGGGAAGCCCAAATATTTCTTTGGGCTGCTTTTTTTTGGGAGGGGTGGTGGAAAGAATACTGGAGTGGGTTACCATTCCCTTTTCCAGGAGATCTCCCCAACCCAGGGATTGAACCCGGGTCTCCCATATTGTAGGCAGACGCTTTACCATCTGAACCACCAGGGAAGTTATAAAATGAGCAAAGGACCTGAACAAACAAGTTTCCAAAGAACCCTACACAGTGTTATATATCAACAATATCTCAATAAAGATGAAGCACTAAAGAATGTTCCACTGAGTAGATAGATACCCACCACCTAGACGCTACCGTGAATATTTTGCTTTATTACCTATCTATCCCCCTGTCAATCCACCTTATTTATTTTTTGATCCATTTCTGACCCATTTCAGGCTTCCCTGGTGGCTCAGAAGGTAAAGAATCTGCCTGCAATGCGGGAGACCTGGGTTCGATCCCTGGGTTGGGAAGATCCCCTGGAGAAGGAAATGGAAACCCACTCTGGTACTCTTGCCTGGAGAATCCCACGGACAGAGGAGCCTGGCAGCCATGCGGTCTTGGAGAGTCAGACACGACTGAGTGACTAACATGCATGCTGATCCATTTCAAAGGAAACTGTAGACACCATTAAACTTGCCCCCATACTTAAGCATGCATATCATTAAATGGTTCTTTTTTTCCTTGGGGTAAAATTTGCAGTGAAATGCAGAATTTGCACAAATCTCAAGTGTACTGCAAA
The DNA here is from genome assembly GCF_000754665.1 of Bison bison bison. Taxonomy (NCBI): domain Eukaryota; kingdom Metazoa; phylum Chordata; class Mammalia; order Artiodactyla; family Bovidae; genus Bison; species Bison bison. The sequence goes on along the minus strand of NW_011483756.1, from coordinate 5,426 downwards.
AGAGAAGCCACCCTGTGCAACTCGAAACCTTATCAAGGTATAGAGCAATGACATCATTCTCAGAAACCCCCATCCACCCTCCTACCAGTCAGCCCTGTCCCCACCTCTAGAGGCAACGCCGTTCTGGTGGCTGTTGCCCCCAAAGGTTAAGTCTGCCTGTTATTGAGTATCATCTAAATGGACTTGTAACCATATGTACTCACAATCAGTCCATGAAACAGAAGAGTCTCCCAGAGTTTCACAGGGACCACAGGCTAAACTCTTTAGCCAGGATCTGCCCTTGTCTTTCATCAAGACAGGCTGATCAGGAGGCTTTCCTGGAGGAGGCGGCATTGCTGCCTCCCCAGGCTTCCTGCCTGCCTCTCTGGACTGCTCCTTCTCAGCCTCTTTGCAGGCCCATTTCCCTCCGCTTGCCCCTTCCACAGCGATGCTGCTCAGCGTCTGGCTAGACCAGAGCTTACAAAAACCAGCCAGCTCCAACCCACGGACAGGTTTTATTTGGCCCACACAGTATTTTTTTGTATTTGAATTAGCTTTAACATTTAAAAGCTGAGGGATTTTGCTTTTAAAAATATCCGCGTTTCTGTCATCTCTTGAAAATTTGGAACATCTGGCGATGCGGTGTCCCGCTCCCCACACGGCAAGAATTGGCTGGGACAAAGTAGCAACGACCTATGCTCTGAGCACTGCCCCCATGCTGGGGGGGGGGGGGGGGGAGCCTC
>NW_011483756.1:4152-4604 GCF_000754665.1 Bison bison bison | reverse complement strand
GCGGGGGGGGGGGGGCAGTCCTCACACACCCAAGGCCCAACTTAGATGCCTGCAGAGTCTGAGATGGTACTGGGATGCCTTTTCAGCCTAGGAATGCTCCGGGACCACCCTGGAATAACCGTAGTCTTCCCCAGGAGAAGCAGACCGGGAGAAAAACAGCAGGAGAAGGTCAAGGGGAACAAGTCTCTATCAGAGGGCATCTCAGAGTGCCCATTCATCAACGTGGTCACCATCCTCGCCGTCATCACCACCACCTTCACCACCACCGCCTTCATCATCACCCTCACCATCACCACCTTCACCACCATCACCACCGGCACCACCACCTTCATCCTCACCATCACCATCATCAACAGTCACTATTATCACCACCCTCCTCACCCTCACCATCCTCATCACATCATCACCAGGGCAGCCCCATAATTATCACCATTGTCATTACCTTCCTGACC
>NW_011483756.1:1181-1504 GCF_000754665.1 Bison bison bison | reverse complement strand
CGGTGCCTAGTCGGCCACCGCCAGAGGCACTTGGGGAGACCCACTGCGCCCCGTTGTCAACAGTCAGGGTGACAGCTCTGGGACCCACGGGCAGGAGGGGACATCGCCCCCTAGGGAGAGCACCCTGAGGGCACAGCTGGGAAGATAATCAGGGACTGGGCGCCACTGTGCTGGGGGGACACACTCACACCCAGCCAGACACACATTCGCACACATGCATTCACACACAAACACACTCACATATGCACACATATACACCCATATACAGGCCTCCCAGGTGGCGCTAGTGGTAAAGAACCCGCCTGCAATGAGATCGGAAGAGC
>NW_011483756.1:592-1081 GCF_000754665.1 Bison bison bison | reverse complement strand
GGGGTGGGGGCTCCAAAGCTTCTGGGTCCCGCGGGAGAAGGGGCTGGGGACCGATTCCTGTGTTCTCTGGGGGTTGGGGCCGGGCCCGGACTTTGGGGTACCCGAGGGAGCAGGAGCGTGGTTACCCGTAGCTGGAGGTACCCTTGGGATGGGCGCAGGGAGCCAGACCCCTAGCTCCTTAAATAAGGTGGGGGCTGGGGCCTGGGCCCCAGGGTCCCAGAGGAGGGAGGGGACGGGGGGCCCATGGATTCCCGGGTTTCAGAGAGGATGCTCGAGAAGCCAGCCTCCTGGGTCGTCATCAGAGGGGTCCACCGCGTCCTAAAGGATGACCCTTCCCTCCTTGGATCGGGGCAGTCCAGTTAGACATGTCCCAGTTCAGGCGGGACCCAGGAGACAGGCGCTGGCATGGTGGAGGGGAAGAGGCTGGGGGTTGCCGCGCTTCTGGGACAGAATCGAAGCCTGAAATGGGGCAGGGGGTGTGAGGGGTCT
>NW_011483756.1:0-492 GCF_000754665.1 Bison bison bison | reverse complement strand
GGGGGCTGGGGCTTGGCAGGCTTCGGGGGGGGGGTCCCAGGAAAGCGGAGCGGGGATGAGTGCTGTGTTCTGAGCTATTTGGGTCATGGCTGGACTGAGCCGGTAAGCAGCTCCTCCCCGCCCGCTCCCCGCCACCCTCTCCCCACCACGCGGCGACCGCCAGCCCTGCGCCCATGGCCTCTGGCTTGCCCAGCCCGGTCCACGGACACCTGCTCACGGCCAAGCAGACCTGCCCACCCCGGTGCCTAGTCGGCCACCGCCAGAGGCACTTGGGGAGACCCACTGCGCCCCGTTGTCAACAGTCAGGGTGACAGCTCTGGGACCCACGGGCAGGAGGGGACATCGCCCCCTAGGGAGAGCACCCTGAGGGCACAGCTGGGAAGATAATCAGGGACTGGGCGCCACTGTGCTGGGGGGACACACTCACACCCAGCCAGACACACATTCGCACACATGCATTCACACACAAACACACTCACATATGCACACATA
>NW_011483755.1:43393-43792 GCF_000754665.1 Bison bison bison | reverse complement strand
GACCCATTCCAGTGTTCTTGCCTGGAGAATCCCAGGGATGGGGGAGCCTGGTGGGCTGCTGTCTATGGGGTCGCACAGAGTCAGACACGACTGAAGCAACTTAGCAGCAGCAGCAGAACCGCAGCACGCCAGGCCTCCCTGTCCATCACCAACTCCTGGAATCCACCCAAATCCATGTCCATTGACTCGGTGATGCCATTCAACCATCTCACCCTCTGTTGTCCCCTTCTCCTCCTGCCCTCAATATTTCCAAGTATCAGGGTCTTTTCAAATGAGTCAGCTCTTCTCACCAGGTGGCCAAAGTATTGGAGTTTCAGCTTCAACATCAGTCTCTCCAATGGACACCCAGGACTGATCTCCTTTAGGATGGACTGGTTGGATCTCCTTGCAGTCCAAGGG
>NW_011483755.1:35189-41027 GCF_000754665.1 Bison bison bison | reverse complement strand
CCGTCCATGGGATTTTCCAGGAAAGAATACTGGAGTGGGGTGCCATTGCCTTCTCCATCAGATAATTGCAGAGGAAGGTAAACTACCAAACTCATTCTGTCAGTTCACCCATCACCCTAATAACAAAATGAGACAAAGATGCTACAACAACAATAAAAGAAAACTAGAGGCCAATATCACTGATGAACACAGATGCAAAAATCCTCAACAAAATTCTAGAAAACAATACAACAACATATTAAAAAGATCATACATCATGACCAAGTGAGCTTGATTCCAGGGATGCAAGGATTCTTCAATATTTGCCAATCAGTCAATGTGATACACCATATTAACAAATTGAAACATAAAAACCATGTGATTATCTCAATAGATGCAGAGAAAGCCTTTGACAAAATTCAACACCCATTTAGGACGTTGGGCCCTTGGTGATGTCACAGAGGGCCCCACTGTAGCTAGAACTCATTGGTCATTGTGATGACTTAAGGGCAGAGGATAAGGAGGCTTGTGGGGTTCATGTGGGGACAGGGTTTAAGGTGAAGTGGTGACACTTCCACCAGGCAATCAAAAAAGTGATGTGGAGTGACAGAATACCATCTCTTTGCCAATGTATTCTTTCTGAATGTGGTGCTTGACTGGGAGGTTGGGTCCAGCTTCTATTTTTATTTTTCCATTTGTTGAATCTAGACACTGTGGTGAGAAGGGAAGACCCGTGGGCATGTGCCCCTGTGGAGCAGACAGCCAAGTGGAAGAGAATGCTGTTAAACCAGAGGCCACAAACTAGGAAACACTAATGTGCTTTGTGTGGCCTACAGTGTTTCTAAAATTGATTGTGCTGAGGTTTAAGTCCTATCTGTCTCTTTGCCACCCCAGGGACTGTAGCCCTCCAGGCTCCTCTGTCCATAGGATTTCCCAGGGAAGAATACTGGAGAGGGATGCCATTTCCTTCTCCAGGCATAGAGGACTTTTTAGGGCAGTGAAACCATTCTGTATGATGTTATGGTAAGTACATGACAATACATGTTTGTTAAAAACCTGTAGAACCTTACAGCAAAAAAAGTGAATAAATATATACATATTAAAAATATATTTTGACATGAAGAATCAATTGCCAAATTTGAATAAACAATGTAATTATATGACAAATGTATGAATCCACCTCACTGAGATCTCCTGACTTATGTACCTTTGGGAATGAAAGTATTTGCAATACTAAAATCAAAAGAGAAAAGCTGTGTAATCTAGTTGATAGTGTTCTTTCTTATAGGTGTACAGGCTAACAATCCTGCTACTGATATACATGTATACTTGAATTGAACAATTAAATAAATGACACATGAGTATACCTACCTGTATTTCTTTGTTCTTTTAGTTGAAAGGGTCTTAAATAAATGACACTCCTGAAATCTGAAAGAAACAATGACATAGAAGGAAGCACATATCTTGGTTCCCAATCCTGTTTCCCAATAAAAGAAACCAGGCTTCTTGGAGAAATGACTGTAGAGCTCAGAGAGGAAATATAGAAGAGGAATCTGGAGGATTTTAATGTGTCAAAAAGGAAGTGTTAAATAATAAAAGAGGGTTTCTCTCATAGCACAGTCTGTAAAGAATCTGCATGCAATGCAAGAGATTGGAGTTTGATTCCTGAGTCAGGAAGATCCCCTGGATAAGGAAATGGCAACACACTCCAGTGTTCTTGCCTGGAGAATCCTATGGACAGAGCAGCCTGGCAGGCTACAGCCCTTGGGGTCACAAGAGGCAGACACGACTTAGCAACTAAACCACCACCAAATAATGAAAGAGCCCCATGGTTATGGGTTTATGTCAAAGAAGACAGGAATTAGTTTACAATGGCCACCACTATAACCAGAAGAGAAACACAATAAATTATCTTTTGTGATTATACCTTAAATTATAAAATAAATATCTATGAGTCCATACTGAGAAAATAAATGCATGTGAGAGAATAGGCCAATTTCCCTACAGACAAATTTCAGATGATTGACATAGGTAATTTGGCTCTCATGGAGGTAGAGTGTAACTCCTTATTCCTTAAGCATGAGTCACACATAGTGACTTCCGTCCAAAAAAAAAAAAAATACAACATTATGGAAACGTGGAAAGGGAGCAAAAATGTAACTTGTCAGTGGAATAACCTGAAAACCAATTTTTCAGCCATGTTCTCAAAGTCAACATTAAGAGGGATAAGCCATGTTGATAGTATCACACAATGCAAAGCCATTACACTTCTGTAGTCTTCCTCCCCGCCAAGTCCATAGTCCCAGGAAAACACCAAATATAAGTAGGGGAACATTTTATAAATTACCTTGCTAGAACTCCTCAAAACTATCAAGATCATAAAAATAAGGGAAGTGTGAGAAATTGTCACATCCAAGAAGAGCCTACAGAGAGATGGTTACTAAATGCAATGTGCAATCTCGGATGAATTCCTGGAACAGAAAAGGGACATTAGGTAAAAACTAAGAAATTATTAGTGGGGAAAATCTTAGAAATGAAGTAGGCACTCTAGTCAATAACCATACATGTGCTTTATGAGAAATTTCTGATACATGGGAACTATTTTTTTTTTTAAATCTAAAACTGTTCTAAGATTCTAAGTTTTTTTCCCCACATATCTGGTGGAAATTGTCACATGTGTGCATCCTCTACAAGTGGTTGTACTTTTGTGTACTTACCACACAATACTGTACAGAATACATTAGTAGAGTATCCTTATTTCAAGCCCAGGATTTCCAAAAGCATGTGTAAAAGCAGCAGTATATAGCCGAATGTGTTAGTCAGGTACTATGGCTAACTGTTGGACTTACAAACAAATGGAATTTACAAGCACACTCTCAGAATGTAACTCATTCATATGCAAGAGACAACCTATATGAGACAAGTCTGCAACTCAGAAAAGGGCCCTCATCTGGCTATGCTGGCATCCTGATCTTCTACCTCTAGCTTCCAGACTTTTGAGAAATAAACTTCTGTTGTTCATAAGTCCTGTGTGTAAGGTATTTTGTTATACTGGCCCAAATCGACTGAGATATACACACGCACACATACATCTTAAGAATATGATAAATGTAGAAGGAATCATTTTACACTGGGAGACAAAATTTTGCTCAACAACTTGTGATGTAACTATTTAGTAACCTTCTGGATAAAGCTCAGAGGGCTCAAACAAAACATTGTGCACACCAGTACCCAGAAACCCCATTGAAATTGAGCTAGACTTGCCTTTGAGTGTCTTCTGCTGAGGCATGGGACAGCAGGGGCTGCCCACGGGGACAGGGGCTCTGGCTGCAGCAGACCTGGGACACGCAGGGTATAGCATAAGAACTCTTAGAGGAGGTCGCCATTGGCCCCACCATTAAGCTGCCCAGAAAATGACCCCATAAAGTGCAGACGAATTATACCAAAGAGATTCTTGCACTATTAAGAAAATTCTAGAACCCACAACAGATTTCTGAACCTGGGGACATGCCAAAGGGACTAGAACACCCAGGGAATTTGACTTTGGAGGCCAGTTCAGTTCAGTTCAGTTGCTCAGTCATGTCCTACTCATTGTGACCCCACAGATGCCAGGGTTCCCTGTCCATCATCAACTCCCAGAGCTTGCTCAAACTCATGTCCATCGAGTCGGTGATGGCATTAAACCATCTCACCCTCTGTCATCACCTTTTCTTCCTGATTTCAATCTGTCCCACCATCACGATCTTTTCCAATGAGTCGGTTCTTTGCATCAGGTGACCCAAGTACTGCAGTTTCAACTTCAGCATAAGTCCTTCCAATGAATATTCAGGACTGATTTCCTTTAGGGTTTACTGGTTGGCTCTCCTTGCAGTCCAAGGGACTCTCAAGAGTCTTCTCTAACACCACAGTTCAAAATCATCAATTCTTCGGCGTTCAGCCTTTGTTGTGGTCCAACTCTCACATCCACACTTGACTACTGGAAAAAACATAGACAAGGCAGACCATTATAAGCAAAGTGATGTCTCTTATTTTATTTTATTTTTTGGCCTTGGAATATTGGGTTTTTTTTAAACTTTATATAATTGTATTAGTTTTGCCAAATATCAAAATGAATCCGCCACAGGTATACATGTGTTCTTATTTTAATATGCTGTCTAGGTTTGTCATAGCTTTTCTTCAAAGGAACAAGCATCTTTGAATTTCACGGCTGCAGTCACCATCTGCAGTGATTTTGGAGCCCAAGAAAAAATAAAGTCTTTCATTGTTTCTATTGTTTCCCCCATCTATTTCCCATGAAGTGATGGGGCTGAATGCCATGATATTAGTTTTTTGAATGTTGAGTTTTAAGCCAACTTTTACACCCTCCTCTTTCACTTCCATCAAGAGGCTCTTTAGTTCTTCTTCACTTTCTGTTATAAGGGTGGTGTCATCTGTGCATATGTGGATATTCATTTTTCTCCTGTCAATCTTGATTCCAGCTTGTGCTTTATCGAGCCTGGCATTTCCTTCCCGATTTTAGGGAAGTTTTCAACTATTATCTCCTCAAGTCCTTTGATTATATGTTAAATAAGCAGGGTGACAATATACAGCCTTGACATACTTCTTTCCCAATTTTGAACCAGTCTGTTGTTCCATATCCAGTTCTAACTGTTTCTTCCTGACATGCATACAGATTCCTCAGGAGGCAGGTAAGGTGGTCTGGTATTCCCATTTCTTTAAGAGTTTTCCAGTTTGTTGTCATCCAAATAGTTAAAGGCTTTGGCATAGTCGATAAAGTATAAGTAGATGTTTTTTCTGAAACTCTTTTCCTTTTTGATGATCCAATGGATGCTGCCAATGTGATCTCTGGTTCCTCTGCCTTTTCTAAATCCAACTTAAATATCTGGGAGCTCACAGTTCATGCACTGTTGAAGCCTGGCTTGGAGAATTTTGAGCATTACTTTACTAGTGTGTGAGATGAGTGCAATTTGCGGTAGTTTGAACATTCTTTGGCATTGCCTTTCTTTGGGACTGGAATGAAAACTGACCTTTTCCAGTCCTGTGGCCACTGCGGTGTTTTCCATATTTGCTAGCATAGAGTGCAGCACTTTCACAGCAACATCTTCTAGGATTTTAAAGAGCTAAACTGGAATTCCAACACTAGCTTTATTCATAGTGATGCCTCCTAAGGCCCACTTGACTTCATGTTCCAGGATGTCTAGCTTCTGGTGAGTAATCACACCATCATGGTTATCTGGATCATGAAGATCTTTTTTTTAAATATAAATTTATTTATTTTAATTGGAGGCTAATTATTTTACAATATTGTATTGGTTTTGCCATACATCAACATGAATCTGCCACAGGTGTACATGTGTTCCCCATCCTGAACACCCTTCCCAACTCCCTCCCCATACCATCCCTACGGGTCATCCCAGTGCACCAGCCCAAAGCATTCTGTATCATGCATTGAACCTGGACTGGCGATTCGTTTCATATAAAATATTATACGTGTTTCAATGCCATTCTCCTAAATCATCCCACCCTCTCCCTCTCCCACAGAATCCAAAAGACTGTTCTATGCATCTGTGTCTCTTTTGCTGTCTTGCATACAGGGTTATCATTACCATCTTTCTAAATTCCATATATATGCATTAGTATACTGTATTGGTGTTTTTCTTTCTGGCATACTTCACTCTGTGTAATAGGCTCTGGTTTCATCCACCTCATTAGAACTGATTCAAATGTATTCTTTTTAATGACTAAGTAATACTCCATTGTGTATATGTACCACAGCTTTCTTATCCATTCATCTGCTGATGGACATCTAGGTTGCTTCCATGTTCTAGCTATTATAAACAGTGCTGCAATGAACACTGG
>NW_011483755.1:34339-35089 GCF_000754665.1 Bison bison bison | reverse complement strand
GTGTAAGAGGGTTCCCTTTCCTCCATACCCTCTCCAGCATTTATTGCTTGTAGACTTTTGGATCGCAGCCATTCTGACTGGCGTGAAATGGTACCTCATTGTGGTTTTGATTTGCATTTCTCTCTGATAATGAGTGATATCGAGCATCTTTTCATGTGTTTGTTAGCCATCTGTATGTCTTCTTTGGAGAAATGTCTGTTTAGTTCTTTGGCCCATTTTTTGATTGGGTTGTTTATTTTTCTGGAATTGAGCTGCAAGAGTTGCTTGCATATTTTTGAGATTAGTTCTTTGTCAGTTGCTTCATTTGCTACTATTTTCTCCCATTCTGAAAGCTGTCTTTTCACCTTGCTTAGAGTTTCCTTTGTTGTGCAGAAGCTTTTAAGTTTAATTAGGTCCCATTTGTTTATTTTTGCTTTTATTTCCAATATTCTGGGAGATGGGTCATAGAGGATCCTGCTGTGACTTATGTCGGAGAGAGTTTTGCCTATGTTATCCTCTAGGAATTTTATAGTTTCTGGTCTTATGTTTAGATCTTTAATCCATTTTGAGTTTATTTTTGTGTATGGTGTTAGAAAGTGTTCTAGTTTCATTCTTTTACAAGTGGTTGACTAGTTTTCCCAGCACCACTTGTTAAAGAGATTGTCTTTGTCACCCTGTTTATTTAACTTATATGCAGAGTACATCATGAGAAACGCTGGACTGGAAGAAACACAAGATGGAATCAAGATTGCCAGGAGAAATATCAATAAC
>NW_011483755.1:33644-34048 GCF_000754665.1 Bison bison bison | reverse complement strand
AGGCAGCTTGATTCCTCCAGTTCCATTCTTCTTTCTAAAGATAGCTTTGGCTATTCGAGGTTTTTGTATTTCCATACAAATTGTGAAATTATTTGTTCTAGCTCTGTGAAAAATACCGTTGGTAGTTTGATAGGGATTGCATTTAATCTATAGATTGCTTTGGGTAGTATACTCATTTTCACTGTATCGATTCTTCCAATCCATGAACATGGTATATTTCTCAATATATTAGTGTCCTCTTTGATTTCTTTCAACAGTGTTTTATAGTTTTCTATATATAAGTCTTTAGTTTCTTTAGGTAGATATATTCCTAAGTATTTTATTCTTTCCATTGCAATGGTGAATGGAATTGTTTCCTAAATTTCTCTTTCTATTTTCTCATTATTAGTGTATAGGAATGCAAG
>NW_011483755.1:32899-33019 GCF_000754665.1 Bison bison bison | reverse complement strand
CTGGTGGAGAAAAAGGAGAGTCCAAAGGGGGAGAGAGCAGTCAAGCCAGTGATCTCACTCCCAAGTAAAAATGGGTACTGAAGATTGGGTTCTTAAAGGTATAAAATTGATAACAAATAC
>NW_011483755.1:32204-32589 GCF_000754665.1 Bison bison bison | reverse complement strand
AGGATAATGTTTGGTGTGGGTTTGTCATATATAGCTTTTATTATGTTGAGGTATGTTCCTTCTATTCCTACTTTCTGGAGTTTTTATCATAAATGGATGTTGAATTTTGTCAAAGGCTTTCTCTGCATCTATTGAGATAATCATACGACCTTTATTTTTCAATTTGTTAATGTGGTGTACTACATTGACTGATTTGCAAATATTGAAGAATCCTTGCATCCCTGAGATAAAGCCCACTTGGTCATGGTATATGATCTTTTCAATGTGTTGTTGGATTCTGATTGCTAGAATTTTGTTAAGGATTTTTGCATCTATGTTCATCAGTGATATTGGCCTGTTAGTTTTTCTTTTTTTTGTGGCATTCTTTTGTCTAGGTTTTGGTATT
>NW_011483755.1:30506-32104 GCF_000754665.1 Bison bison bison | reverse complement strand
CTCTAAATTTTTGGTTAGAATTCATCTGTGAAGCCATCTGGACCTGGGCTTTTGTTTGCTGGAAGATTTCTGATTACAGTTTCAATTTCCGTGCTTGTGATGGGTCTGTTAAGATTTTCTATTTCTTCCTGGTTCAGTTTTGGAAAGTTGTACTTTTCTAAGAATTTGTCCCATTTCTTCCATGTTGTCCATTTTATTGGCATATAATTGCTGATGGTAGTCACTTATTATCCTTTGTATTTCTGTGTTATCTCTTGTGATCTCTCCAATTTCATTTATAATTTTATTCATTTGATTTTTCTCCCTTTGTTTCTTGATGAGTCTGGCTAATTATTGGTCAATTTTATTTATGCCTTCAAAGAACAAGCTTTTGGCTTTGTTGATTTTTGCTATGGTTTCTTTTGTTTCTTTTGCATTTATTTCTGCCCTAATTTTTAAGATTTCTTTCCTTCTACTAATCCTGGGGTTCTTCATTTCTTCTTTTTCTAGTTGCTTCAGGTGTAGAGTTAGGTTATTTATTTGACTTTTTTCTTGTTTCTTGAGGTATGCCTGTATTGCTAAGAACCTTCCCCTTAGCATTGCTTTTACAGTGTCCCACAGGTTTTGGGTTGTTGTGTTTTCATTTTCATTCATTTCTATGCATATTTTTATTTCTTTTTGATTTCTTCTGTGATTTGTTGGTTATTCAGCAGTGTGCTGTTCCGCCTCTATATGTTGGAGTTTTTAATAGTTTTTCTCCTGTAATTGAGATCTAATCTTACTATATCATGGTCAGAAAAGAGGCTTGGAATTATTTCAATTTTTTCAAAATTTACCAAGGCTAGATATATGGTGAAGGATGTGATCTATCCTGGAGAAGGTTCCGTGTACACCTGAGAAAAAGGTGAAATTCATTGTTTTGGGGTGAAATGTCCTATAGATATCAATTAGGTCTAATTGGTCTATTGTATCAATTAAAGTTTGTGTTTCCTTGTTAATTTTCTGTTTAGTTGATCTATCCATAGGTGTGAGTGGGGTATTCAAGTCTCCCACTATTATTGTGTTATTGTTAATTTCCCCTTTCATACTTGTTAGCATTTGTCTTACATTTTGCAGTGCTCCTATGTTGGGTGCATATATATTTATAATTGTTAGATCTTCTTCTTGGATTGATCCTTTGATCATTATGTAGTGTCCGTCTTTGTCTCCTTTCACAGCCTTTGTTTTAAAGTCTATTTTATCTCGTATGAGTATTGCTACTTCTGCTTTCTTTTGGTCTCTATTTGCATGGAATACCTTTTTCCAGCCCTTCACTTTCAGTCTGTATGTGTCCCTTGCTTTGAGGTGGGTCTCTTGTAGACAACATATAAAGGGGTCTTATTTTTGTATCCATTCAGCCAGTCTTTGTTTTTCGGTTGGGGCATTCAACCCATTTACGTTTAAGGTAATTATTGATAAGCATAATCCTATTGCCATTTACTTTATTGTTTTTGGTTCAAGTTTATACACCCTTTTTTTGTTTCCTGTCTAGAGAAGATCCTTTAGCATTTGTTGGAGGGCTGGTTTGGTGGTGCTGAATTCTCTCAGCTTTTGCTTGTCTGTAAAGCTTTTGATTTCTC
>NW_011483755.1:28829-30406 GCF_000754665.1 Bison bison bison | reverse complement strand
TACTGGGGTTTATCCTGTTTGGGACTCTCTGGGTTTCTTGGACTTGGGTGATTATTTCCTTCCCCATTTTAGGGAAGTTTTAAACTATTATCTCCTCTAGTATTTTCTCATGGTCTTTCTTTTTGTCTTCTTCTTCTCGACTCCTATGATTCAAATGTTGGGGCATTTAACATTGTCCCAGAGGTCTCTAAGATTGTCCTCATTTCTTTTAATTCGTTTTTCTTTTTTCCTCTCTGATTCATTTATTTCTACCATTCTGTCCTCTGCTTCAGTAATTCTATCTTCTTCCTCCGTTATTCTACTACTTGTTCCCTCCAGAGTGTTTTTGATCTTATTTATTGCATTATTCATTATCTATTGACTCTTTTTTATTTCTTCTAGGTCCTTGTTAAACCTTTCTTGCATCTTCTCAATCCTTATCTCCAGGATATTTATCTGCGGTTCCATTTTGTTTTCAAGATTTTGGATCATTTTCACTATCATTATTCAGAATTCTTTATCATTATTCAGAATTCTTTATCAGGTAGATTCCCTATCTCTTCCTCTTTTGTTTGGTTTGGTGGGCATTTATCCTATTCCTTTACCTTCTGGGTATTCCTCTGTCTCTTCATCTTGTTTATATTGCTGTGTTTCAGGTGGCCTTTCTGTATTCTGACAGTTTATGGAGTTCTCTTTATTGTGGAGTTTCCTCACTGTGAGTGGGATTATATGGGTGGCTTGTCAAGGTTTCTTGGTTAGGAAAGCTTGTGTCGGTGTTCTGGTGGGTGGAGCTGGATTTCTTCTCTCTGGAGTACAATGAAGTGTCCAGTAATGAGTTATGAAATGTCAGTGGGTCTGGAGTGACTTTGGGCAGCCTGTATATTGAAGCTCAGGGCTGTGTTCATCTGTTGCTGGAGAATTTGTGTGGTATGTCTTGCTCTGGAACTTGTTGGCCCTTGGGTGGTGCTTGGTTTCAGTGTAGGTATGGAGGCATTTGATGAGCTCCTGTTGACTTATGTCCCCTGAAGTCAGGAGTTCTCTGGTGTTCTCAGGATTTGGACTTAAGCCTCCTGCTTATGGTTTTTAGTCTTATTTTTACAGTAGCCTCAAGACTTCTCCATCTATACAGCACTGTTGATAAATTATCTAGGTTAAAGATGAAAAGTTTCTCCACAGTGAGGGACACCCAGAGAGGTTCACAGAGTTACATGGAAAAAAGAAGAGGGAGGAGGGAGATAGAGGTGACCTGATGAGATGAGGTGTAATCAAAAGAAGAGAGAGAGAAAGCTAGCCAGTAATCACTTCCTTATGTGTGCTCTTCAGTACGGATTGCTCAGAGATGTTCATGGAGTTATACAGAGAAGAGAAGGAGGAGGAAGGAGACAGAGGTGGCCAGGAGGATAAAGGGGAGAATCTAAAGGAGAGAGACAGATACAGCCAGTAATTAGTTCCCTAATTGTTCTGAACCGTCTGAAACACACAAAGAGATTCACAGAGTTGGGTAGAGAAGAGAAGGGGGAGGGAGGAAATAGAGGCGACCTGGTGGAGAAAAAGAGAGTCCAAAGGGAGAGACAGCAGTCAAGCCAGTGATCTCACTC
>NW_011483755.1:26878-27704 GCF_000754665.1 Bison bison bison | reverse complement strand
TAGGCTGCAGTCCATGAGGTCACTAAGAGTCGGACATGACTGAGCAACTTCACTTTGACTTTTCAGTTTCATGCATTGGAGAAGGAAATGGCAACCCACTCCAGTGTTCTTGCCTGGAGAATCCCAGGGACAAGGGAGCCTGGTGGGCTGCCGTCTATGGGGTTGCACAGAGGCAGACATGACTGAAGTGACTTAGCAGCAGCAGCAGCAGCAGATAGGCCCCTTCCTGTGTAGTCGGTACTAACTACAGGGTTTTAATCTATTGCACCTATGACTTCCAAGGTGGTTCCCTCTGTTTTAGCTTCTTCTGTTTGCTGGTCTCTTCATTGTCTGATTTCCACCCTGACACAAGGGAGCGGTGGTGGACACTTTTCAGGCTCACTTGTTCAATCGAGCTGTGGAGAGGGAGGGATGCTGCAAACAAATAACACTGGCATGTGGTTGTAGTGTTTCAGCCACACTGGGCCTGCCCCCACTCACAGCGTGTGTGCCCTCCCCGCCCACACTGCTCAGGCTCTAGGTTGCTCCACCGGGAACTGTCCAAGGCCGGCCCTGGGCTGCATGCACTTCCCAGGTCTAAGCTGCTCAGGTTCAGGCACTCGGGTAATCCTCAGAGGTGCAGACTCGGTTGGGCCTGTATTTTGTGTCCTTCCCAGGTCAGAGCAGCTCAGGTGGTCAGGTGTTTGGCGAGCACGGTCGCTGCAACTTATCGCTTTCACCATCCCTGCTGCTCAGTTTTCTGGGTGTACAACCGGCACACCTTCTCAGGTGGATGTTGACCGTCCAGAATCCCAAGAAGTCTTGGTTAGCAATGAAGCCTGCTTGC
>NW_011483755.1:26257-26778 GCF_000754665.1 Bison bison bison | reverse complement strand
GTTTTTTTGATGAATTTGTGGGGAAGAAAGTGGTCTCCCCGTCCTATTCCTCCGCCATGTTAAGACTACCTCGAAGATCTTTTTTTGTACAGTTCTCTATATTCTTGCCTCCTCTTTTTAATACCTTCTGCTTCTGTTGGGTCCATACCATTTCTATCCTTTATTGTGCCCATTTTGGCATGAAATGTTCCCTTGGTATGTCTAATTTTCTTGAAGCAATCTCTAGTCTTTCCCATTCTATTGTTTTCCTCTATTTCTTTGCACTGATCACTAAGGAAGGCTTTCTTATATGTCTTTGCTAGTCTTTGGAACTCTGCATTCAAATAGGTATATCTTTCCTTTTCTCTTTTGCCTTTCACTTCTCTTCTTTTCACGGCTACTTGTATGGCCTCCTCAGACAAACATTTTGCCTTTTTGCATTTCTTATTCCTGGGAATGTTCTTGATCACCGCCTCCTGTACAATGTCATGAACCTCCATCTATAATTCTTCACACACTCTGTCTATGAGTACTAATTCCTT
>NW_011483755.1:25663-26157 GCF_000754665.1 Bison bison bison | reverse complement strand
GGTGTCTTAGGTTAGGGCTTTTTGCCTGGTAGCTATCCCACAGTCTGGTTTGCTATCCCAAGTTAGTTTCCTCAGATTGCCCTCGGGTCATGCAGGCCCAGTCCTTACTCTAAGCAATGCAGCCCACACCTTCTTGCCCAGCCCCTGCTTGCTAGTGGTGGGTGCATGCATCTGCACTGCATCTCCGCTGGGGGAGTTACTGTTGGGCACATAATCTGTGGGTTTTAATTATTTATTTATTTTTCCTCCCAGTTATATTGCCCTCTGTGTTTCCAAGGCTCACCACAGACTTGGCAGTGAGAGTGTTTCCTGGTGTTTGGAAACTTCTGTTTTTTTAAGACTCCCTTCCCGGGACAGGGCTCTGTCCCTACCTCTTTTGTCTCTCTTTTTGTCTTTTATATTTTTCCCTACCTCCTTTTGAAGACAATGGGCTGCTTTTCTGGGTGTCTGATGTCCTCTTCTAGCATTCAGAAGTCGTTTTGTGCAATTTACTC
>NW_011483755.1:24089-25374 GCF_000754665.1 Bison bison bison | reverse complement strand
TGAAAACAAGCAGAGATCATTCTGTTGTGTTTGAGATTGCACCTAAGTACTGGATTTTGAACTCTAGTTGACTATGAGGGTCACTCTGTTTCTTCTAAGAGATTTTTGCCCACTGTTGTAGATATAATGTTCATCTGAATTAAATTTGCCCACTCCAGTCCTTTTTAGTTCACTGATTCCTAAAATGTTGATATTCACTCTTGCCATCTCCTGTTTGATCATTTCCAATTTACTTTGATTCATGGACCTTACAGGTTCCTGTGCAATATTGTTCTTTACAGCACTGGACTTTACTTCCATCACCAGTCACATCCACAACTGGGTGTTGTTTTTGCTTTGGAGGCCAATAGGATTTGATTACAGAACTTCTACGGGACTGAGGAAACAGACTCTTGGAGGACACAAACAAATTCTTGTATACACTAGGAGCCAGGAGAAATGAGCAATATTCCCACAAGAGATTAACCCAGACTTCCCTGTGAGTGTCCAAGAGTCTCCAGTGGATGCATGAGCTGACAGTGCTCTTCTGTGGGCTCAGGGTCACTGAATGCATCAGTGGGTGCATATGTCATTTTGAAGGTGGTCATCATTGCTGTCATTATGGCTACCATAATTTGGCCTCAGCTGAAATGACAGGGAGGGCACACAGCCCTACTCATCGACAGAAAATTAGACTAAAGATTTACTGAGTATGGTCCTGCCTATCAGAACAAGACCCAGTTTCCTGCACAGTTAGTCTCTCCTATCAGGAAGCTCCTACAAACTTCTAATCCTTAAACATAAGAGGGCAGACAGAATGAAAACAATAATCAGAGAATACTAACCAAATAAGTCACATGGATCACAGCCTTATCCTACTCAATGAAACTATAAGCCATGCTGTGTTAGGCATGGTGGAGAGTTCTGGCAAAACATGGTCCATTGGAGAAGGGAATGACAAACAACTTCAGTATTCATGCCCTGAGAATTCCATGAACAGTATGAAAAGACAAACAATGATTACACAGACAAATGAACTTCTCAGGTTGGTAAGTGTGTAAAATGCTACTGGAGAAGAGTAGAGAAATAATTCCAGGAGGAATGAAGAGATGAAGCCAAAGTGAAAACAGTGTCCAGTTGTGGATGTGACTTGTGAAGGAAGTAAAGTCTGATGCTGTAAACAACAATATTGCATGGGAACCTGAAATATTAGGTCCATGTATCAAAGTAAATTGGCAGTGATCAAAAAGGAGATGGCCAGAGTGAACATAGAGCTTTCAGGAGTCAGCAAAGCAAAATGGACCAG
>NW_011483755.1:22624-23630 GCF_000754665.1 Bison bison bison | reverse complement strand
AGGAAGTCAAGAAATACCTGGAGTAACAGGCAAATTTGGCCTTAGAGTACAAAATGAAGCAAGGCAAAGGCTAACAGAGTTTTGCCAATAGAACACAATGGTCACAGCAAAAATCCTCTTCCAACAACACAAGAGATGACTCTATATATGGACAACACCAGGTGGTCAATATCAAAATCAGATTGATTATATTCTTTCCAGCTAAAGATGGAGAAGCTGTACAGTCAGCAAAAGAGGACCAGGAGCTGACTGTTGCTCAGATCATGAACTCCTTATTGCCAAATTCAGACTTAAATTGAAGAGAGTAGGGAAAACCACTAGACCATTCAAGTATGATCTAAATCAAATCCCTTATAAGTATACAGTGGAAGTGCCACATAGATTCAAGGAACTGGTACTGATAGAATGTCTGAAGAACTATGTATGGAGGTTCATGACATTGTACAGAAGGCAGTGATCAAGATCATTCCCAAGAAAAAGATCTGCAAAAATGCAAAATGGTTTTCTGAAGAGGTCTTACAAATAGCTGAGAAAAAGAGAAAAGTTAAAGGCAAAAGAGAAAAGGAAAGATATAACCATCTGAATGCAGATTTCCAAAGAATAGCAAAGACAGTTAATAAAGCCTTCCTCAGTGATCAATTCAAAGAAATAGAGGAAAGCAATAGAATGGGAAAGAGTAGAGATCTCTTCAAGAAAATTAGAGATACCAAGGGAACATTTCATGCAAAAAATAAAGGACAATAAGGGACAGAAATTGTATGAACCTAAAAGAAGCAGAAGATATTAAAAAGAGGCTGCAAGAATACAGAGAACTATACAAAATAGATTCTAATGACCCAGATAACCATGATAATGTGATCACTCACCTAGAACCAGACATCCTGGAATGCGAAGTGAAGTGGGTTTTAGGAATCATCACTACAAATAAAGCTAGTGGAGGTGATGGAATTCCAGTTGAGCTATTTCAAATCATAAAAGATGATGCTGTGAAAGTGCTTCACTCAAT
>NW_011483755.1:21484-21876 GCF_000754665.1 Bison bison bison | reverse complement strand
TAATCTGCCCTTCTACAGGATTCAAGAAAATCATTTTATGGCCCAGGATGAATTGTCTGGTGCCAAGATTATACCAAAATACATTTTACAGATGAGGGCCTGGTGCCATTCTGAGTTTTAAGACATTCCTTTCTTTCATTAACAGATTGCTAGTAACTATATAACATCCAGCTGAAGACTGCCCCCTTCTGATGCCTATGTCAGAAGCTTTCTCTATCTCCTTTATACTTTAATAAAACTTTATTACACAAAAGCTCTGAGCGGTTGAGCCTTGTCTTTGGCCCTCAATTGAATACTTCTCCTCTGGAGGCCAAGAATCCCGGCATCTTTTCATTCAGCAACAGCCTTTCAGAAGGACTGATGCTGTAGCTGAAACACAAATCCTTGGCCAC
>NW_011483755.1:20938-21384 GCF_000754665.1 Bison bison bison | reverse complement strand
AAAGCATCAATCCTAAAGGAAATCAGTCCTGAATATTCATTGAAAATGAGAGGGTAACAGGCAGGAAGGCCAGGGATCTCTAAACAGAGGAAATAGGCTGTAAGTGTCAGACATTTTTATCTTTCTTAAATGGCAGGAGGAAACAAACTAGCAATTTTTTTTTCCTTCTCTATACAAATTTAAATGGAGGTTTCTCTTAAAATACTGTGTTGACATAATAACACCTGGTTTCACCTGAAGTTAACTATTCTCAAACCTTGAGTTAACCAATGCATTTTTCTTATGGAAATGTTTGTCTTAAGCTATGCTAATGTACTATGCATTTACCCCAATCTCTGTCTTCAAGTTGGTTCTGCCTAATGGCTCAGAACCTACTTGACAAACCAGTATGTTATCCTCAGACATTGTTCCCCTAATCTATGTAAATGAAACTATTTGTATAGTGA
>NW_011483755.1:18266-20481 GCF_000754665.1 Bison bison bison | reverse complement strand
AGTATGTGGAGTCAGAACTCAAACAGAGTGAAGAGATAAGATCCACAGAAGCAGGGATGTTAGGTGTGTTGAATTAGATGTTAGAACTGGAGCAAGGAAAACATGATATCCATTTTAGGACTTGTCATGGGCAGTCAGTGTCAAAGTGGGATTAAGAGGCATTCACAGACAAGAGCAGCTTGCTATGAGAAGTTGGTTTAGTCCAGAGGATATTAAATAGGAGGCTGGCCTGTCATGCAGAGCAATAGCCCAATTCCAGAGATGATCAAATCCACAAGGAGGAGGCAGATTTGTGTAGAAAGTCAGAGGCCAAGCAAGGGGAGGAGGGCATCCATGCATGGAGGTGAGCCAGCCCTATGAGGGTAATTAGAAGCTGAGTAGAACAAGGAGAGTATCTGCACATCGAGGTGTCCCAGTGCAGAGTATCAAAGCCCAAGCAGACTAAGGGGTGTATGTTTACAAAAGGGTTGCCTGGAGTGGGTGTCAGAATGTGAAAATGTTGAGAAAGGCATTCACATGTGTTGGGATCAATCCAGCATTTTGTGATATTAGAGTCTGAGCTATATAGGGAGGACACACACACACACATGTTGGGGGCCAGCATGAGGCACTCCGCCCATGGCAAAGGTCATGAGGAAGGAGGCTCGATATATGAAAAGGTGGGATCGAGCCTCAGGAGTCCCCCTGGAAATCCTCGAGCATCTACCCCCATAACCAGAGCCTGCCTACTTTACTACTTTGTGCTCTCACCTACACCTCTGACTTTACAGGGGGCTGTCCCCCACCACCTCTTTCAGGGAAAGAGTTAACTTAGAGCTCCAGTTAATAAAAACTCCTGGGCATGAAAAGAGTGTTTTAATCTACAAACTCCTCTGAAGGTTCTCTAGCCTGCCTGACAGGCTTGTCCGGCCACATGTGATTGCTCACAGCCTCCCAACCATGAGAGGCATAAGATGCTTAACCTTCTAAAACAGGTTCCTTAGAAAGTTAGAAACCATTAGTATAAGTATAGTGGGCTGATTATAAATTGTATTGGTGAAGGGTTTTTCATTTGTTGAGCCAATGTTTCCTGCTAAGTCTCCACATCCCCTGCCCTTACACACATTAATGAATATATAGAAGAAATAAGTATTAACCTTTGATATTAATCACGTTAGACCTTAGGCTAAGTAAATTATTTCCTTAATTAAAACCCACTATACCCTCACCCTATAGGAATGTAACTTTATCTGGTACCTTCAGCAGGTGGAGTCTTTTTTAAGAATAATCACCCCTGGAGAAATAAGTGTCCTGGTTGACTGACCGCTGTCACAAGGAAAGGGTCATAAATTGTCAGCAGGCCCCCTGGCCAGAAGATGATGTAACACCCCTAAGACCTCTGTATACATTTGTATGAAGCACCTGACTTTGATAAAAGTCAGGACTGCTGACCCCGCGTGACTTTTGCATAACATCTCAGTGTATAAAAGTAGACCATGGAAAATAAAGAATTGGGATCAGTTTCTTGAAATACTGGTCTCCCCATGTCGCTCGCTCTCTCACTCTGGCTGAGTCTCCATCTGGAGCGTGGAACCCACCAAGCTTACTAATTTTGCCTGGGCTTCTAAGATCCGACCGGGGAGGCCTCAGTGTCTCCTCTCCTTCGGGAGAATGGAAGGATGCCTGTGGCCTACATAAGTGGTGCAAACTTCTTGTCTTGAAGTTTTATTGGTCTCCCACATAAACCAAGCTACTCAGCCTCTTTTCTCCACTGAATTTTCCTACTGAGCTATCCTCATTCTATTATGCTTTACATCTCTAAATAATATCTAATTGAAGCTATTGTTTCCTGATCCTCGCCGACACCATCCCCACTTCGAACTCCCTGGATCAGCCAGGGCTGGACCTTGGCACACACAGGCATGCACATGTACACTTTCCAAACTGTGTCTAATGAGAGGAACTGAGAAACAATGAGTACATATAGGTTCATATGTTGGATTCTGAATTCCAACTTTCACTGAAAATAATTTGTCATTCTTGGAGAAATTGTTCATTTCATGATTAGGGCTGGGAAAGTACAAGAGGAACCTGAAATATCTTGTATCAAGAGCATCAAATTGTTCAAAAAATGATGGGGAGATGTCAAAAGGACAGATAATCCAAGTTAAAAGTTTCCAGTGTCTGAGGCTGGAACAATGTGAACTTCAAAATAAATAACGATAGTGACAGCTCA